>NC_051431.1:13088168-13102255 GCF_001649575.2 Kryptolebias marmoratus | reverse complement strand
TTTTATTACACTATTCTATTCTCCTTCCTATGAATATTTTGTTTTGTTTAGTTACTAAAAGCACTGTTTCATTGTCGATGGTTAGCTGAATATTGATGATAACGGTTCTAGCTGAGAGAGAGGCGAGGGTTGAAAAAGATTAGTTTTCAACAGGCGCTTGGGGCAGCCTCGGGTCCTAAGTTTCAGTTAGTGACTTAGAAGACGTAGAAGAAGACGCCAGATTATGTGTAACGCACGTCGAACTGACACATGTGTTTTTGTATGTTCAGAAGAAAAGAAGAAAGTAAAGAAAAGTTACAACCACCGCATGTCTCGACATCAATTTTGTTCGAGTGTGCAACACATGGCCTGGATGACTGAGAATCTACACCAGCAACATAAACTTTTCTTTAAAAAGATCAATATAAATATTTATATACTTTTGTACTCACCTCTTTCCTGCACCTTGCTCAGTAGCAGTTATTTCTCACATGATCACCTACTCATACTAGCTCACTGTGACAAAAACAGTAAAAAAAAAAAACAACTGTTGCTGAACACCTGCTCCCCCACTACTCTGTGGCAAAGTTGGGGACCACTGTGAGAATTTTCTTTCTGTCCTATATGCATGTATAAAAATCAAAGAAAAGGAAAACAAACTATAAAAAGAAACCATAAAGATTATAAATACAAAAATCAAAGCCTGTTGTTGGCAGATTGGTGTCTTTGTCATATTTTGATGAACTTCCAGATGCATGTTTTGCAGCACTTACACAGTATGATAATCACGTTAAAACAAACAGCTCTTTAAACTTATAATCAGATTCTAAATTAATGTATAAGTTCTGTTTCCTCAGATCTGATACTAATTGAGGAATACCTTTTGGTTTTCTTTTCCACGGCTCCTCGCAGCATTAATCTTGGGCAAATGTGATAAATATGCTTCTATTTATTTAATTTTTTTCAAATACTGTTTAATTGGATTTGTTTTAAAACTTACAGCACATGTTTTAGTCAGCTATGGAAGTATAAGACATTAGTTCACTCAGGGTGCTCGTCTCTTCTCCCTGTGGCCTCAGAACTCCTCTCTCTAAGTAGTCCTTCAAGATGGGAGAACAGAGATGTTTCTCTGTGCTTAGTTTGCAGTTTCTCCACCTCCTGCTTGTATCAACAAACCCACAAAAAGATGGAAGGTTCTGGTTAATCAGAAATACATAAAATTCTTTCTGGCTAAAAAAAAAGGTTGCAAAAAGAAGTAATTATTATTATTATTGTTACTTTTAACAATTCAACCACATAAGAGGGATTTTCTTCACTTACATCTTCAGACAGCAATCCTCTGACTGGTTTGTGAATCCTGTGAAGCAAAGAGACAGCATGAGTGTCTGACAAAGCCTCCTGTAGATCACCCTGCGCCTGAAACCGAGCAGAAAAATGGGATCCCTGTTCACAACTCAATGTGCCCAACCTGGCCTGAAAGAGCTCTCCCAAGCATTTCTGCAAAGCCTGTGGTCAAAACAAGAGAAACAGATTTTGAATAAATGTCACGTTGTTAAAATTCTTCCAGTTGATAGCAACAAAATTTATATTTAAAATCATGTGCATGTTTTTTTTTTTGTTTTGTTTTGTTTATTTGCTTGCTTTTTGCACCTGGAAGAAAAGCCTTTGAAAGACCGGACTGGAGTCAGAGTTCATGTCTTTTATTCTGATGTGGGACAGACAATGAATTAACATGAGAGAGAAGCCTCCAATAGATTGGAGTCTCTGACGACGAACGAAGAGCACCTCCTCCGCTTCCTGTCAACACACAACTGAGAGTTATACTTTTAAACACAATATGCCTGCATCTAGAACCGTTTGTGCATGTTTTATTATTAAAACACAACCGAACTACACTTTAACATGTTTAAAACGAGGTGTGACTTAAAATATTTGTTATAGAATTCATTATATCTCTGTTGCGAGGTTTGGTTGACTCACAAACCACTCAAGTATGAAAAAAGTATCCAGCTCTTGGTTACTTGAGCTGAAAAGCAGAAAACTAACCACAGACTAAACTTTGCAAAGCACAAAAGATTTTGCCCCCCGAAGGTTTTACTTACAGTAAAAAAGACACTCTGGTTTGACCTGTTTTCTTTTAAACTTTAGGTAAAGATCATGTCTTCTACACCCGTGCATTACAGATAGAAGTGTTTGTTTGAATAGGGTTGTATAGGTTGCTTTGAATTTTAAACACTTTTTACACAATTTTTGTCACTGGGCAAGAGAAAACATGTTTGTTTAAAAGAAAAAAAAGAAAAAAAAAACTATATGTAACATTGTAACCTAAAGATAAATAATCTAACATTCATTTCAATGTTGGACCTTGTAGAGCTGATTTTAACATTTAGGGCATTTTATAATTAGAATATTGTCATAATTTACATGGTTTGGGGAATTTTCTTGTTTTAGTTCTTGGTGTTTTGACTTTGTTCCTATCTTATATTGGGTTCTATTAAGTGTTTTGAGTGGTTCTGATTGTTTGGTTATGTTCTTTCTCCATCATTACGTTTAGATGTTCTCAACAGACCCTGGATTCAGCTTCTTGTACACCACCTGGTTTTCAATAGTAATCAGCACACCTATTTCCACACACTCTTAAACACTTTGAATTTATACAGCCATTGGTTTCCCTTAGCCAGCTGAGAAAGTCTCATGTCGGCCCCTATTTATGTCCTCTCAAGTCTTGCTGTGACTCCCTCGTTAATTAAAACTTACAATTTTGATTTTGAATCTGTCTTTTCTAAACTATTCAGTGCCATCATTATGTAAGGTTAAAATACTTTCTCATTGCTGTTTACCAACTTGTTTACCACTTTGTTCTGTTCTGCAGCTTGATACAGACTGATTAACAAACTGTGGGCAAAATATAACTTGCAATGATGTATGAATATGTGAAAATAAGTAGTACCAAACAGCAAAAACAAGCTTTTAATGTATACTTTTACACATCTCTATGTTTACCTGATAAAAGAAGGAATTTCTGAAGGCATTGTTGAAATAGTTGTTGTTTGGGAGGCTGGCTGCTATCTGAAGTGAAATAGCTGGAGTCTGTTAAAAATGAAAAAGATTATTCATATGTTTTAATTATATGCTTCATCCTTCCAGAGATAAAGAATGAGAAAATGAGCAGTGTGCCTTATTGCAAACGTTGCAAATAAACCAACACCAAAAAACAATAGCACTTTTTTTTTTGAAGAATGAAATAAAACACAAATGTAAATGTAACCAGTTACAGGTCTTGCGTCAAAATCCAGTTTACGACTTTTTCTGTGAAAAAAGGATAGGATGTTTCCTGTTTAAACAAAACTTGAGTACCAACCAGCTTCAGCTTGTGCAGCATATCCATCAAGAATAATCCATGTTGGTAGACCAAGAACTCTCTGGGGTTGAGGACCGACAGGTTCAGAGGGACCAGCTCTCCCTCACATTCCCACTGAGCGTCAAAGGCGTCCATGAAACATTTGCCTCTGTCGTCTCCAAACAAAACACACTACAGTGTACTGAGATTCCAGACAGATTCATCTGTGTGCATATTCCCCCAAACATCTCCAGTGTTCGTGGGTGAAAGTATCTTAACTTACCACAGAGTCCTTGACCAAGAAGCCCAGCCTTACCAGCCAAGGCCCTCAGCTGCAGCTCCACCTCCCTTAACAGCTGGAATAGAGGAGAAAACTCCAGCAGTCGTTTCCACTGCTCCTCTGGAAGCGGATTAAAATGGCATTTGGAAAGCTGAGGTTCACACTCTGTTTTAGAGATCTTCAGCTGACGGTCTGCAGAATCTGGGGGGATCTTTGACTAATACCTGGGATTGTGGGGACAGCTATATGTGTAGACTGAGCAGACTCCTTCATCTGTTGGCTCTCTGTTAAGAAATCAAGACAAAAATAAAGACAATTCTTACCTTAACTTCTGTTTTACAGAATTGTTTTATTACTTTCTTCAAAGTCACAAGTTTTAATACATTTTCTTAATATTTGGTAGCTTTCCTTTAAACTCTATGGCTTGGGTCAAACGCTTTGAGTATCCTTCCACAAACTTCTTGCATTAGTTTCCTGGCATGTTGTCCCTTTCCTCCTGACAGAACTGGTGGAACTGAGTCAGGTTTGCAGGCCACCTTTTCAGCTCTGCCCACAAATTTTCTGAGGTTGGGATCAGGACTCTTTGATGGTCACTCAAAAACAATGACTTTGTTGTCCTTAAGCCACTTTGGAAGTAATTTGGCAGAATGCTTACGGTCATTGTCCATTTAAAGACCCATTTCCCAAGCTTTGACTTCCTGGCTGATGTCTTGAGATGCTGCTTCAATATTTCCACATAATGTTCTTTCCTCATTTCATTTCAGCACTTCCTCCTTCCCATCTATTCTGTGAAGTCCATTAGTTCCTCCTGCAACATAAAACCCCCACAACAAAATGCTGCCACCACCTTACTTCACGGTTAGGATAATGATCTCTTGCAAGCGTCTTCCTTTTTCCTCCGAATGTAACAATGGTCATTATGGCTAAACAGTGCAATTGTAGTTTCATCAAACCGCAGGACATACTGTATCTCCAAAAATGAAAGTCTAGTGTGCATTTGAAAACTCTAATCGGGCTTTTTTATGTTGTTTTCAGAGTAAAGGCTTCTTCATTGCTAAGTGGCCTTTCAGTCCAGGACTTGTTCCACTATAGATAACACTCTTTTGCCAGCTTCAGCCAGCATTTTCACAAGGACTTCTGCATTTGTTTTAAGGTAGAGACACACATTTCACACCAAAACATGTCCATTTCAGGAACACAAAACCTGTCTCAGTCCTGAGCGGTGTGACAGCAGGACAATTTTAATTTACTTCAGCTGCCCAAAACATGAAAATGACAAGTTTTGAGGAACAACCATGCATTTATGATGATGTTAGACAGATTTTTGTACTGTTTAACAAAGGCTAGCTGTTTTGTGTGTGTACATGCTTCTTAACAAACAAACACAAACATAAAATTTCTTTGACTAACAATCAACAAGTTTTTTTAAGTATGGTGCACTGTAGAGTTTCAGAGAGTTTCAGTTTCCTGTTGAAACTGTTGGTTATAGAAAAACCATGACCCAGTTATCTTCTACCACAATCTAGGGCAGATTGTAAAAAAAAGGAACCACATAAAACGATCCTATAAAACAGCTAAAAAGTACCTCGTACTCAGAGCAAAACTTGGGCTCACCTTGAGAATGAATACCAGAAGACACAGCTTGTGAGTTGTGTATCGGCACCGAGTTTGCCTGAAAACCAGTGTCTTGTGTCTGGGCGACATTCACAGGCTCCCTCAAAGACTGGGTGGAAAGACCTTCAGAAACACAACAGAGACATTTTCACTTTTTAAAACTGACATCCAGATACAATAAAGTTCCTCATGCAAAGTTGTATTACTAAATTCAGACTTTTTGGGCCTTTGAAAACTTGTGCCGCTTCAAAAGCTTCAGTTGGTACACATACAAACACCCACTGGTCTACTTAGATGAGTCAGCTGTCACAAAACTAAAATTGTTTCAAAGATGGACGACCAAATCCACAAATTTGCTGTTTTATGCAGGCTTTGTACACATGGATAACACAGGATAAATTTTACTTTCCTATCAAAACATAAAATTTTGAGTATTTTTATTACAACTCACTGGCTCAAATAGATGTAACACAATGAGAAGCACACATCAGACAGGTGGAGTTAACTAAAATAAGTTTTATTAGTTAAAATTGAGAGGTAGAGGGGAACCAAACAGCCAAACTGCCTCCTGCAGCCAAGGGAGCTATGAGAGAGATAGGAGCAAGTTCCCTTTTTCAAAGTGAAGGGTGTGGCCCACTTAAATAGGCTGCTCACACCTGCAAACGGTTGCAGTATTTTATTTTTTTGTCCCTGTCACTTTGTCTGTTCGCTTTATTTAATTGCTAAGTTTTATTCCCTGTTTGCTCAACAAACTGTTTTTGAGCTGTTGAATGTTCTGAAATAAACACAACCTTATTAGTGCTAGGTGCACAAAGCAGGCAAGAGGTCTAAAAAGAGGTCTAAAAAATTCACCAGACTCTGAACTTTAGAAATTGTTCCCATTGATTTGCAGTTCTAACTCTTGATTTGTTAAATCATGTCCCCAGATATAATTCTCTTTAGAAGGATGAGGAGTGGAGCATTTCAGGTTTGTTGAAGTTGAAAGGTTGGGCCCATTCTCATTTCCAAGACTGATATTTTCAACCAAAGTTAAACCACAAACCTTTTACTCCTTAAACCTCAAAAAGTAGAAATCACAAGTCAAACTTCAACATGAATAAGCCAAATTTAGCCTTCCTGACTACTGATAGTTTGAAAAGCATTCAGTAATCTAACAGTCATTGTTTTTAAAAGTGTATATATTTTCTTTTGTATTTATTTACCTTTTATTTAACCAGGCAAGTCCCATTGAGATCACTGATCTGTTTTTCAAGGGAGGCCTGGGCCTGACATGCATGTTTTTAGCCTGTCGGAGGAAACCCGAGCACCTGGAGTAAACCCATGCAAACACGAGGAGAACATGCAAACTCCACACAGAAAAACCCCGGGTCCAACCCAGGGCTTGAACCCAGAGCCTTTGGTCAAATATTTCTATACTGATATGCCATCAGAGCTAGAACATACCTTTTCCCACAGGCACAGAGGCTGTCCAGACTCTTGATGGTATCCCCAAACAATATGCCTGTTTTGGTGACAAACCTAAAACATATTAAAAGGTCAGATTTAAACAGTAAATATTTATTTTATAGTCAGAAACTCCATGACAAAAGACCAGCATCGGTTAGGTCAATGCCTGATGTTTTACAAAATAAATAAAAATTTAAATAATATCTTTAAAATCATTTTTTAAATTGTAATGTGCGTAGCCTGGGATTATAAATGTGGCACCACAGTCTGGTATTGCTCGTGTACCAGAGATGTGCTGATTGCAGCTGGTTGGCTGTTTTTCTTCCAGGAGGTGAATCAGTCTCTCGAGCAGTGGCAAAGCCCTCCGTTGGAACAGACCAGTCATTGCCGTATTTGTTATTTGCCCATTACGCTGGATCAGACCATAGTCTTTAAACCAAAAGTTCCCACACAGAACTGCCTAGACAGACAAGCAGAATAAAAATAGAGTGAGGTGACATCTTCAAGTAGGCGTCATGTGGTTTCACTTTCGCAGTTTACTTAGCGGTCGAACAATCTTGATGGGAATAGAGGACATAAAGGAAAAGCTATCAACTTTTAGTCATTTTCCCACATCATATATTTAATTGCAATAATGTGTCATTTATTCTTTGTGTTTTCACCTGGGCAGTGTTGGCGCGCAGCTGAGAAAGATGTCTGACGAAATGCAGTGAAGTAAGAGCAGCATGCAGCTGTGTCTCTATGGAAGTGCACTGCTCCCACAGTTCTCTCTGTCTCAGCTCCCTGTCCTGAAAGCCCAATAATCACATCACATTTCTTTACACTCGGACAGCAACACTCTGCAAACTCATCCCAGCATTGAGTTTGCATCAAAGCTTAATTACTTGATGTTCTAAAGCCTTTTAAATTATAAAATATTTCATTTGTGGACCAAGAGCACAGTGAACTTTTTCATCTATTTGAACAGGTCACTGTGTTTTGTCAGGAAAATATGCTAAATAGAAGTAGTTCTGACCATTGCATGGAGGTTTGTAGACGACTCTCCAGATTTTGACTTCCATTTCTCGTTGTCTTGTTGAAGCTGATCCATACACACATCCAGCTTATCAAGACCAGACATGAGCACTGAGTGCCAGGAACACTGCTGGTCCCATTCATCTTCATCACCTACAGAGGAATACACGCAATATTATGAACTGCGAACACAGTATTGAACACTGGCTTTATGTTATTTGTATTTATTAGGTGCAATTTGAGACAGTGGCAGCACACAATAATGTTTCTGCCTGTGTCTATGTGTGTGTGCATGTTTGTGTGTTTGCAGCGTTATCAAAATGAACCAGTAGATGGATTTTATTGAAACTCTTAGAATTTAATTATTGGATTTTTATCTACAACTGATCAACTTTCTTTAGTTTACCCTAAACCGAACTAAAATGTGGTGTAGCAGTAACTGAGTCATCCACAACAGGTTCTCTGAGCACTGTCACTGTTAGATCCTACAATATTGCATAAAATTGTGCATAATGTCATTTACACGGTTTGAACAAAATGTCTACAACTTTGTCTCTTCTCACCATAAGATGATTTCAGTTTAAAACTCTGGCATGAAAGGCATTAGGCGATGTGTTTTTTCAAGAAATTCTAGGCCTTTAATCCTTTATATGTTCTCTTATTTTGCCAGTTTGTAATAATTTACCCAATGAGAGGGTGTGCAGAACATGTGGGGGCAGGACCAGAGCCAGGTAGGAGCGCTGAGCTGCTCTCCTCTGGACCTCTGACTGTGCTGCATCCTGCAGCTCTGTGGTTGCGTCTCTCAGCTGGCCCCCTGACCACAGAACCTATAAAAATAAACACTCACACTTGAGAAGAAGGCAAACATATTGCATATTAGCTCTCAACTAACAAATACAGGCATCAAGTTAAAAATAAAAAAAAATCTAAGAAACTGTGATAAAAAAAACACATGCAGAGATGTAACCGCATTGGAATCTGCATTCACTTTCAAGATCCAGGACGTTTACAAGAAATATTTGTCAATTCTATCTGAAAATTCTTACATCCTTTTTTTATTTTCAAGTTCAAATAGTCTGTTCCCGCAAATTCCTCCCTGCATGCAGACTACACGCTGTATAAAAACAGCAGAAACTCTCCTTGCTGACCTGATGAGAATTTGCATCTGTGACTCTACAGAAACACTGTAATAAAGCTGAATCCAGATCAGTGAGAACGTCTTCCTCACGCTGCCTCTGCTGCTGCCAGTATGTGTTTCTCACACACACTTCTCGATGCAGCTCCTCAGCCTGGTAAACACAAAAGGCAATTAAGGACAAAAATACCAGCTTGTGTCATTAAAAATTGTTTTCAGGTGTTTTCAAATGTTCCTCCTGCTCAGTCAGAAATGGTCGTAACACAACAAAATTGGCAGCAAATAAGTTGCATCTCTTTTATTCTCCTTTTCATGCCTGTGTGGAATTTTTCCACCATGCAAATATTCATAAAAACTTTTTTTTATTATCATTTCCACCTGTGCACTATCAGTTTGTTCTGCCATCATCATCCAGTATGAAGCTGTCATGGGAACAATGGTTTTTCTATACACATTCAGCCTTGCTCCAACTACTGGCGCCAACAGCCCAGTCTCTGGGTCAATAGTCTGAGATCCATAACGGATCGCCACCAAGCCTGTAAGGTGTAATAGCACATTTAGATACATAAAAGGCATCAAGAGACTTCTTTCTGTAATTGTAGGTGAACATGTGCAGCTGTGTGTTTTATCACAATACCTTTTCCACCTGGGTCCTCCATGGTTCCAGCCAAAGGAATTGCATTCCCAGAGATGGGATCCCTCTGACACCCGAGTACAGGAACACTCAGACCAGATCCTGTAGGGTCCGGATACTCCATACCAAGCAGAGCTGGAACACGCACCTCTGAACCCGGCAGAGGAATCTCTCCTGAGTATTTCAAAGGCACAAACACTTTGGTTCAAGAAATAATATTCTCTAATTATGACATAAATAGAGCAAAGGAAAGAGCTAGAAGCAAGCCTGAATTTATAAGTTAAGAGAAGTTTATAGAACTGGATCAACAAAAGTATTTGATGTGGTAAACAGCATTTCAATTCCTTCCTCTTCTCACAAGCATTTCCTCACCCAGAGTGCCTCCATCCCGCTGCAGACCAACAGCCCAGTCCAGCAGCATCTCCAGCCTGATCCACAGCTGCAGCTGGCAGTGCAGGCTCCTTCCCCAGGCCTGTTCCAGCTCCTTGGTCACAGCAAGAAGATCATCTTGTCGACCACTTGCATTATCGCTTCTTGGATGGGGCTGCATGTGTCGAAGAGGTGGATCTGCACCCCATTCCTCTATAAAGGGTTTCAGAATGTCCAACACTTTAAACATCTCTGCCAGAACCTGAGTAAAAGAAAAGTCACTTTTTTTTAACAAACCATGATTGACTCCAATTTTTATTAAGTGTTTTATAGTATGACAAATATACTGTCAAATATTAAATGCAATAAGTGTTGTACACCTTCAGAAACTGCTCTCAAAATAAGCCTTTGGCTGGATTTGTGTTCTTGAACACATTCATTAATTGAAAACATTGCTGTTTTGTGTGCCGACACTGTCAGAGGCTCAAGAATAACTTGTGAATGAAAGTGAAAGTCAAAAGTTTTATTGAGCTCATCTATTGATTTATTTAACTTCTTTTCAGATGTTAGTTGAAGGCAGTGTAACATATTTAGGCACCTTGCTGTCTAGCAGAGTTTGGTATCCTCCTGGGCTTGGCACCAGCTGTCCAGCCCTGATGTTGGCTCCCCCCACTCTCACCATCCGCCCACTCAGAGGCTCGACAAAGGCCTCAGCTAGCAGGACTCCACCTACTGGTTGCACGTGTCCTACACGGACACAAAATGCAATTATAAACAACTAAAGGTACTATAATCACTGCTTACCATAACTCTTTAGTAACTGACCTGTTACTGGATCTAAACTGACCCCAACAGTGAGCACCATGTTTCCTGTTCTGTAGTCCAGCATGGGATAACCTATTTGTATGGGCTGCGGCAGGCGGGAAAACGGGCAGACGTGTAACCTTCCCAGTGGGTAGACTAATCCAGTCTGTGGGTGAATGGTTACTGCCAGAATGGGTACTGGGACTCCTGTGTCTGGGTCAGGCATGGGAATGCCCAGCTGCAGCCTCTGGCCCGGCCTGAGCCCTTTGAGCCGAGAGCAAGGCAGAGGCTGGTCAGAGTGAGAGTGAGCCGAGGTCGGATAAGGAAGGAAAGGAAGGAGTGGACTGTCCCACTTCCTGTTGTCACCTAAAATAAAAAATGGGACACATTACCAGATTGTATCATCTATCTAAGTGCTCTGTATTGCACAGGATATAATTTCCATTCTTCCAGTCATACTTTTACTCAAATGCTTTCCAATCACCCACAGAGAGTGAGCAGAAAATCATTTAATCTAACTTAGGTGATTTTCACAGGGAATTGTCTTGTAATTAACATGATCTAATTTGTGTAAATCAATCTTGATGCTCCCAAACCATAAAACAAAATGGTACTGTAAAACTGTAAAAGGATAATGCATTTTTTGTTCTATAAAATTTAACAGCTAGATGGCTTGTATGTCATGCAGTTTTTAAGGAAATAATTTATAAAGTTATTATACTTCCATTCCATTTTTTTTGTAAAAAAATTGTTGGGATAAAATCTGTTAAAATGTTTACTGAAAATAGCTGCAACACAAGGTGCCAACCACTCAATAAATTTCAGTCCTGATTTTTGGTCAGAGTGCAATAATTATTTAGATCAAGCACACTCATGTGAATACACTTTAATGTTTCAATTCCAAATTTCAGTATTTGTCATTTATTCACTTAGTCGGGCTGTTCCTGTGTTTTAACATTACTATCAGTTCATGTCTTATGTCTCCTGGTTCTATATATTTGTTTTGTTTGCAACTTTGGTTTTGCAGTTTTGTAAAGAAGATTTTCAAATTAACCTCAGCTTTGATCATATAAAATTAAATTAATAAAACAAATTAAAGTTTTATAAGTCTAACTAATGAGTCTTTCAGCTCTGAAAGGAAAACTAGACACACAGAACGATGTTACCTGTGCAAAGGTCAGTGGTAAACACCAGTGTAGAACTGGCAGGATCATATGCCACGTTGCCAACGATGGGCAAAACTCTGCCAGTCTGTGGGTGAAGGAAGAAATCAGGGGGCACTGCCATGGTGTGGCCACTGTTCAGGAGCATGTGGGTGTGAGCATTTGGCCTTATGAGCCCTGTGACTGAATCACAGTGAACTGCCCCTGAGATACGCAAAGACCCATCGGGACCTGGACAGAAGCAGAAAATAAATTCTTTGTGAGCAGTCAATTAACAAATATAACTAGGATTTAAGTTACATGCTGGGAGGACAGCTTTAACAGAGCATGTGTTTCGGAGTAACAACTCCAACAGCCAGTATGATTTGTGTATACCTATATGTAACTTTTTAAAAATGCACGTTATAAACAAATCTTTACATGTTTATACCCATTTCAAACATCATACTGGAACACAGTTGGGTTTCTTTGATTGCACTCAGGATGACTTTTTTGTTGCAGCACACACATTTTGCCATAGATGGTGCTGTTTCTGTAAGAATGCAAAAAATCCTACACAGTTTTCTATCTACTCTCATGCATTTTTTTGTTTGTTTGGTTGGTTATTTGATTAACTCACTAAATATGTTGTCCTTGCTCAGGACAGTTCCAGTGTTGGGGCAGAGCAGCTTGGCCCCTGTACCCTCCCCCAACAACCCCCACGCTCCCTGACGGTGGCACTCTGCCGACACCAGCTCTCCCATTTCATCGACAAGAGCTGTAAGCTTCTGGATTAAACTGAATGTGGAAAAAAATAAACAAGTAAAATAAAGATTTAGTGGAATAAGTTGATTCACTGTATCGCGTTTCTGCTTGGTGGAAAAACCTGAGAAATCTTTACTTTTGTTGAAGCAGCTCACAGAAGGACTGGTTGTTGTGTGAAATCTTGGACAGGAGTCTTGTGCTCTCTCTGAGCTGTGACGTGAACACGCTGTAGACCTTCTGCTTGGCCTGCTGCTCTCGCCTCAGAACCTGGGAGTCAACCAGTCACACCTAATCAGGGCATACTTTCCATCTAGAGCAGTTCATTTAGATGTTTGTCAACTTGAAATCGCACCATTTAGGAGATGTTTAGCAGCATCTAATTGAAATATTATTGGAGACATGTTGTAAAACTAAACTTGACTTAATCATATCTTTAAAAGTAGGGTTCTGTAAAAACATTATGGACAATAAATATTTCACCTACTGTAGATAGCTTATTGAACAACTTCAGTTTGGAGAAACAGTTTATTTCTGACCATATTGATGAGCTAACAGCTAGTATTACTAATATATACTAATACTTCTGTTTGAATAATCATGTAATTCAAACCCGATGGTGATGTTAAGGCATATAAAACTACATTTACCACAAATTGTAGTTATTTTAAGATGGCACCAATCTATTCTGGTCATGGCACATCAGTCCACTCAAAATCAAACTGTTTCTGCAAGCTGAGGTTATTTAAAGAGCTATCTACAACAGGTAAAACAATAAATGTTCTTAATGTTTCTACAGAGCGCCACTTCTAAAGCTCTGAACTATCCTTTTAAATTGACACATTTCGAATTATTTATGTTAAATCATTTTTAGCAGGTAAAACCACAGAAACAAGTTAATTAACAGAAATACAATTTTTGGAGGGGTTTGAAAAGTGTTGTGCTCATGTTTATTTGCTTATTTGTTTGTTTTTTTATGACTATATCATGGAGTTTCTCTGGATTTGGTGAGATTGTTTTTTTTAACTAAACTTGTTTTTCCATGGTAGTGTGCGATACCTGTAACTGACTGTCAAGCAGAGTCCGCAGCTGTGAAGCCAAAGACTTTCGTCGCACCATTTCCTTGTCTACCTCCCTCCTCATCCTCTCATAACCGTCCCCCACCCTCTCTTCAGCAATTATGCCTGGGTGGAGTAGCAGCAGTTTCCCAAGGACTCCCTGATAAAGATCCTTTACCTAAACACACGCAAACATATATGTTACAAACAAAGTCATCAAAACAATAGTAATCTAATCACTCTGTAATAAAGCTGAAAAAAACTAAGGTGTTTACTTGTGATACTCGATCTGTTTCAATAGAATTGACAGTTATCAGCGAGGAGTGTGAAAAAATAAAAAATAAATGACAAGGCAGGACTTGACAGGATTCAAACTCGCAACACAACGACGAAGTTTTAAGAGTTTTATTGTGGACTGGACAGGAGCGGGACCTGTGACTCTAAACAGGACACTCACGTGACCGTCGTGGACTGGAACCGGAACAGGTAAGTTCTTCTTGGCTTGGTTAC
>NC_051431.1:12977605-13082615 GCF_001649575.2 Kryptolebias marmoratus | reverse complement strand
AGGCATGAACAAGACATGAACGCTGGACATTTACTCGCTGTGAGGCTTTCAATAATCTGGCACTGAGGTGTGTGAGCTGTGGGTATATATGGTGACATGAACAGGTGAAACAGATGAAGCTGATTACATGGGCATGGCAACATGGGCGTGGCTTGAACTGTGGGACTGTGGAAAGTTACATGACTGTGGCAAGAGGCGTGGCAGGAACAGATGGAGCTGTGACAATAAAAATAAAAACAGAAGAGAAACTTAAGAAGGATGTGACTGGACTGGGCTGGACAATAAGGTGTGTTAAGTCACCATGAAAATCTTCCTTTGAGTAATGGCATCTAAATTCTGGCTTTAAGCTAAAGGTTAAAAACAGCTATAAAACGTCAATTTCATAGTTGTTTTAACTCTGCTTTTAATGTGGCGTCAGTGTGCTTTCTGATAAATTGCAGCATTTCTGATAAAAAGCATTTTGTTCTCTCTAAAAGTTGAAAGTTAAATGACCAAGCTCTATTCTTCAGTACATTTACAATTTTTTGTGACATTAAATGGTAGCATAAGCTTGGCTTACATAAAAAAATCCTTTACATATTATTATAATAAATTTGTTGAAAGTTGTAAATTGTAATACTTGTGTGAAAAAGAAATATTTACTAAGTAAAGAAGAGTCTGCATGTTAAAACCTCATATTTTCATAGACTACAGCATAAATTGAAAACATTTTCACATATGGTTGTTTTTCTGCAGTTAGAAAATGTGCAAATGAATGTCATATGTCTAAAAACTGTTGTTTGAAGGCTCCAGGTGCATTAAAATATCCATAAAATTTTCATAAAAAGCAATAATGTGTGTACATAAAATATAAAGGAGGATTCCAAAGAAGATTTTTAACCAATTCTAAGTTCTTCTTCAAAGAAAATGACATGCTTTAAAAAGTGTGTGAAGAAAACGAGAAAATGACTGAACCCTGTCACATGACCTATGTTTACTTTGTATAAAAATAAACAGTTGTGGACCTCGGTGGTGAGCTGTCCCAAGCGTGTCGTGACGGACAGGCTTTGTTTGAGCAGCAGGCTGTAGAAGGTGTTGCTGCTAAATGCCTCCAGATCCACCTGGTGTTCGTAATCCCAGAACTCATCCGAAATGTCCACGCAGGCTACTTTTCATAGAGGAAAACACAGAGAGACACAAAGCAAGATGATCAAAATATAAAAAGGCATTCAATGTCTATTTTCTATCTTCCTGCAAAACAAAAATCAGAGAGCTTCAAACATGTTGCCCACCTAAACATGTTATGTTAACATCCTGATAACTTTGAATTGATGTGTGCTATTGCTTCTTTATGCAGCTGAACAAGAACAAACCCAGGAACCTGTCCTTTGATGCAACAGTTGGACTGTTTTCTTTGTTTCTGTTAGTCACTGCATGTGCTATCAGCTCTATGACGTGGGAACACCACCCCAAGGTCAGTGTTGCGCAAGAAGCCACAGGAGTCTTCAAGTTTAGTAGGGATTATACAGCATGTGGCCTTTTTACAGGGTTTAGATAGATTTATTGGCATTCAAATCACATCTGGATGAAAGATGTGCAACATATTGGCTCATATGTCTTTGATAAATGAGTAGTGTTGTGTTTGTGAGATGAGTTTGTAGTTATTCCACCTGGCTGAATGCATTCTTGTGCCACTCCACCATGTTGCTTTCGATGTGTCTTTCTAAGCGAGACGACCCTTGAGCCTTTTGATGAGTAGTCATCCATTTGGTACGCCAACTGCAACAAGCGATACCTCACTTTGATTGGCTCCTTCTCCGACCATCCATATTCCCGGAACAAGATCTGCACAAAGACAGGGGTTTTGTTTTGAACAATACTTTGGTGATGTTTTAAACATCTGCTGGCACCTCTTACATAATGTAATAATAAGAACTAACCAGCACTGTAACACATGAGCAGAGAATGACCACAGCTCCAGTCAGCAGTCCTCCGGTCACCAACCAGTCCGGCTGAAGCAACAGGTCACGTCTTCTTCTGATTCCCATCCTGATTAGGTGACGAGGGGTTGTGGGGAAGAAAGGACCGGGCTCATAACACTGACCTCCTGCAGGCATCACTCGCACATACTAAGAATAAAGATTTAAAAAAAAAAAAAAACATGAGGTTAAAGCACCTTAGGTGTTCATTATGTAAGTTACAAATGCAACCATTTTCTTTGTAAAAAGAATTTAAAAAAATAAAAAGTATGTGTAACTTCACTGTGTAGCTTTAAGCCATAAATTTTAAATTAGTTACCAGGTGTTTGTGCTGATTGCTGCTCAGTGTGAAAACATACACTCCAGGTTGGCTAAAGACCAGAGAAAAGAAGACAGGGGGAGTCCAAGACAGCGTCAGCTCTTCCTTTAGCAGTCTGAACGCACCCCAGTCAAAGTCAGCATTTGTGTTGTACAAGTTGTCGCTGAAACGCATAAAGAGAAGGTTTAAAAAGGGTCAAAATGAGAAATGGTTAATATAGTGATTCATACAAGAGTGCATGGCCATGAAAAACAAGCATCTGACTTACAGATCGTACAGCGGGTAATGATGCGTGTTGACGGTGAAGAGTAAAACATCACCCAGGTGGAGACATGTTGTTGGGTTCAACACTCCAGTAACACTCAACAACCTGTTTTCTTTCAAAGTCTTTTCGTCATCCTCTCTTCGCTCTCTGAAACCTATTTCTCCAATTTCATGGCTGATGTTTCCCCCACTGCTGCCTTCGTATAATAAATCAGAATCTTCGTCTGCAAAGTAGCGATAGCGGACTGCCGTTATTGCTGTAACTTTGTTGTGATGAGTTCATCGTGTCATGCAATAGTTCCTGTTTCCAGTTGTGACAAACCTGCTGGGCTCTGGGAGCCCCACTGAAACAGCTGCTGGATTTCCTTTGGGAGGCCGCTGAGGAGGCCAGAAAATCCCGCCTCTGCAATCCAACAGTGAAGGGGGGGTCATGAGTGTCACAAGGTGCCACAAGGAAATCACAAGCAGGACAAATAAAAGTCCCACTGTGCACGTGTCTGTGATTGTGCGAAAGTGTGCTCCCACCTGTTGTCTGAACAATGTAGACAGGACGTGAGAATTTATGGAGGCTGCTGCACTGCAGATTACCAGGGGAGTCCCATTTTTTAAAAAGTCTCTCCAGCACACTGCCTGGGAGGCTCGACGCCTCCAAACACACAATAGCAGTTTGACATTAGTAGGTCACAGCAACACAAAAGACTTGTGTGGTCTTTGCAGCATGGGAAAAGAAGATGGCATTGTATGAATGTGTGCATTATCAGATCTGACTTTTGTGACTTTCACATTCCACAGCTTTGAAAAATATGCAAATTGCATGTCAAAATGGATTGGGATTGTATACTATGAGTTTTGGTGGTGGCACATTATTTGTAAAAAAAAAAACACACACAATGGGATTTCCAGAAAACAGGTAAGAAAAGCTCTGAAGCAGGGGCTACTTCACAGTAGAAACATCATTCAAGGTTTAAAAGGGTCACTGAAATTTGGACTTTTTGATATTTTTAAGGGCTATTACCCTGTCACAGTGTAAGTTTCATGATTTTTAAAGATTTTCTACAGAATGTTAAACTTTTATTTGATGATGCTGTCTATACTCTTCTTACTCCCACAACTTTTTAAGTATGTTTTCAAATAATACATCAAAAGGTAGGCATTTTTGTTTTGGGTTTTTTTTTTCAACCCAGTGTGTTTCTCACTGCTATAAGTTGTGTTTTTCTCTCAAATCCCCTAAGTGCAGAGAGAGCACACACAAGCTTCTATAAACTTCAGTTATATTTAGCTCAAGAATTTCATTTCAAAACTGGAGGTGAAGTCTTTTCAACTTGTCATGTCTTCTACAGAAAACACTGTAGAAGCATAAAAACGTGCAACTATCAGAGTCGTCTGTCGCTCACAGTTCAAGAATTTCTGTGAAACAATTTGCAGTTTTCACACAGCGACTGTTTGAGGCTTACGTTTTAACCTGTATTTCTGTCTGCCTTTCTTAAGAGTGCTGTCATGAAGCGGCAGACACGGGTGTGTGGTTACCATGGTGACCTTAATGACCCACTGGCAGCAGTTTTAACAATTCTTTTGAACCTTGTTCTTTTTACATATCTTATACAGTTTATACATCAAAATATAGACCTTCATGTTTGCCTTACATGCTTGCATTTCTTTAGAAATGCACTCGTTTTCTTTGTTCACCTGATGGCTCCACATCAGTTCCACGCCTCCCTCGGAACTGCACCGGAGCTGCAGGCCAGTCTCCAACTTTCTCCTGCACAGGGCTCCACATGCAGCTCTGTCGGGAGGCTCCTTGCAAACACACAGACCCAGCTCCCTGTCATAACCACGGTAGTCCTCTGCACTTTGGCACACCTGCAGGAAAGCAACCGATACGTAGTCAGGCAGCTCAGAGCTCTGTAATCAAGACCTCAAATTAACTGTTACGTCATGACAGAGCAAAAGTCACAGGAAGCAGCATATGGTTAAACATTAAGTGGATCTGATTAAGCTTGTGCAGATAAAGTGTCGTCAGGTTCATGGAATAAAGGGCAAAGACATTTAGGTCGTACTCATTCCCCTCAATGGCCGTAGAGCGTGTTTACTCAGTGTGTTCCGTAAACAGGTTGCCATTGGCTCCTATCTTAACAGGATGAGCTTCCTGTCTATTGTCATTTTATGAAAGATAGACCAATTACCTTTGCCCTACTTTCATGTGATAGTGGTTCTGTGAGACAGGGGCCTATATCACTAGCATGAAGCCTAACCTCATGTCTGCAGTGAAACGACCACTGGTGTTTGTTGAAGCAGTCTCCATACTGCGTGCGGGACTTCCCGTCTCTGCAGACACTGTACAGATGCTGCACACACAGCTCTCCATTGTTGGCGGGTTGATAGCCTATAGTACATAGGCAGCACCCGTCACTGCTCTGTGGAGAACAAAAAAATGAACAGAATACAGTTTATGCTAAGTCTTGTTGTTGTTTAATAAGCCAAAGTGCTCATTCGTTAATTTAATAACACTTCATATTGAATTTCACTGTCTATCTCCTCCTTCCTACATTAGCAGTTATCATGCAAAAGCCAGAGATAAAAATCTCATTCCCTTTATTCTGACTTGATGAGAGAAGACCTATGGCACCACAGCAGCAGTCTGGGAAACCAGATCCTCTCGTAAAGTAACCTGATCTAGAGCTCTTTCAGCTTGAAGCTACAGATTGTTTAGTCTAAACTTTAAAAAAAAGCAGTGAGGAGATTACTCTTCTGTCTGCATTAGTGCACAAACAGCATCTCAGGGCTTTATGTAGACAAATGAAGAAATCATAAGCTTCGAATATGACTAAAGACAGAGAGAAACACAATATACAGCTTCACTTGGACACACCAGAAGTGGACACTAACAAAAAAGACTTGACTTCTATCATGTTGAAAACACTTCCACAGCAAACATGTGAACAGCACCTGGAAATTCTGTCCCTCTCCTGGGCAGCTGCAGGTGTCCTGGCCAGACAGAGGCTGCTGAGCAACAGGACCACAGGTCAGGGGGGCGAACAAGCCTGGTCGGGGGCAGTAGTGATGAGGAGGACACTTCAAACAGCTTTCTATGGACACTGCTCCAAAGGTAGGCCCGTATGTCCCCTTGGGACAGGGGACAGGACTGAGGTTACCCAGAGGACAGTAGAAACCTATGCACAAAAAAGAAAATGTGTTTTTAAAGGCGAAGTAATAACAATGTTCTTGTTATAGCCATTAGCATGCAGTCAGGAAAAGCTTACCTGGCTGGCAGAGTGGACTTTCCTTATCATGTTGAGTGTCATACTTTTCATGAGCCTTACCGAGCAGTACTGAAGCAAACAGCCACCAAAACCACATGACTCTGCATGTTTGTGACATTTCTATTGTGCTCCCTTATGATGGAAAAAGGCTCATGAGCAGATCTGTTTCATTCTCAGGCATTTGTAATCCTTCACCCATCATCTTTGGTCGTGGTTGAAAAAAAAAAAGTTGATGTTTTGTGTGCGTTCGCCACTAAACATCTCTCCTCTGCTCTGCCCACATGACGATGTCGCAGGTAAGTTAGTCTGCATAACTTTTCGTGGGCTGCTGAATGATTTATAAGGCCAGTGAGGTTAGGTGACAGTGACAGTGGAGTGAGTGCTCGGAGCAAAGCAGCAGGAAGAAACAAAAGAGCGCTTGCCTGGTGCTGCAAGATCACATTACTCTGTTTGTTCTTCTCAATCCTACCGTGATACTGCTTATTGATTTGTGTATCAGCGCTGCTTTGCTTTAACGAGCACTTTAATGTGCGCAGTGTTGCAACAGCAGCTGAGTTTATTTTGAAATTCTCAAGCGAAGATCAGCATCTTCTCTGACAGCACCTATGCAGTGTGCAAGCTGAAGCAGTTTCACACAAACACGCTGAAATGAATGGATTCATGTATTAAACCTATTTTATTCTCTTATTTCCCGTAGAGGGCTGTGTTGGGGTGAACGCAGCTGAGACAGACCGAGATGTGGGAAGCACCCATGACCTGTGGTCAAATCTGTAAAACGTACAGTGCTGTTATACTTTAGATTTTGCTCCCAAGAATCCATCTTTAAAATCTTTAAAAGTTGTTTTAATCAATATGTCTTTAAACTTGCTGGAGGTCTTTTAAGGTTTTTCTTTTGAATTTGACTGCTTTAATTCGTTTTCAGTTTAGTATTTAAAAATTTCCTAAGGATTTTTTTATTATTGTTAAGCTTAAACCTAACTTTGGCCAATGACTCATTCAGGCGACTGGTGTTTGCAGGTCTTCTACAGTATATACAGTATTTTTGTGGGGTACAGTTTCAAGATTTTGCACAATTATTTTTGCTCAATTCTTAATGACACAAGTTTCATTTATTGTTAATCTGCTGTCAGTAGATTTTTTATAAGTCAGACACTGTTTTTATCCTCTATTTGTCAACTTTTCTTTTTCTTTTTTTTTTTTTAGCAGAAACTGCTGTATATAGTGTCATGAACAGAAACAGAATAGAAAGCGCAGCCGAAGTCTAAAGAAAAATGGTTGAAATACTTTCAGAAAGCCTGAAGAACCTTAAACGAAGTTCTACAAGCCCGACTCCTCAAATTAAAACCTGAAGAAAATATGGTGGTTTCAAATGTTTCTGCAGTTCTGTAAATGTGTGAGTTTGTTTTGTTTTTTTTGTAGCTGGCCACTCAGATGTATTTGTTTATAGCAGATTAAAACTAAAAAAACAAGCAAAAAACCTGATAGGTGATTTGTACTAAGAATTATCTTTAACATGCCTAAGCTGGTCCGGTATAAAAACCATTTATAGGCTTCTAAAATGTTTTAAATGAGCATGTATGCCATGTATTCTGTGTCACAGACAGTTAGCTTTGTAAATTTTTTACAAACCATTGATTGTTTCCTATGATGCTGCATGCCTGAGCTTTAATCAGTGTCTGAGAGTTGCCCTTTGCTCCATAGTAAAATGACAAAGCTTCTGTTTATTGATATGAAATGTCACGAGTTGAGAGTCTAAACCAAAGTTATGCAAATAATTGCACAATTTAAAATTTTCTTAAATTGTAAGTTTTTGATTTTATGTTGAAGTGAATTCGATGCACAATGTGTGTGTAACAATCCTTTTGGTTAGGATGTAAACTACGTTGATAAAAGTTATTTTTCTTCATTTTTCAACTCAGCAGAAAACAGTAAACAGTGTTGTTTTTATGTTCACTAGTCAAGGTCTTACTCCTCTCTGTTATTGTAGTGAAATAAATGGCAGACTTTGGATACCTGGAATAACCCACATAAAGTATTTCATCATGGTAACCATGGACTTTGACCCCCCAGTGACGATTTATCTAACTAAACCGGACTCAACTTTCACCCATATATTCATCTCTTTTATGGCAAAACCTCTAAATCCACATTTTACAAATTAAAAGAAATGACAAGAAAATGAATATTTGTTTGGAAATTTAAAAAATTGTTTTTTTATTTAACGTATAAAGAAGTCCATCTGAAGTCGGTCTTTTTTGTTTTGTTTTGTTTTTGAAAGGCAAACAGTTGTTTAATTGTCTGTGTTTTGTCTGTTAGCAAACTATCTTGTGAACCACCAGACGGATTTTAGTGAAACTCTCAGAAAGTAATCGTTGGGTATACATCTACAACTGATTAACTTTTGGGACCAACCCAGGTCACAATGGCTGCCACAGACAATCAACTTTAGCAAACATAAAAATGGTAAAATGCAGTCAGTTTTACAAATAAAGAGCTAAAATCTGATGTGGTAGTAGCTGAGACTGATTCCCAACAGATGCTTCAAACACTAAAATAACATTTTTAATTAATTAAAACTTTGGCATTAACTTTTAGAGTCAACCTTTTTGGTTTGTTAACAAAACCTCTCAAGACTCAGTGAACAGGTTTTATTCAAACACTCAGAAAGAAACCACTGGATGGACATCTACAACTGATTTAAGATGATTTAATCAACTTTAGCAAACAATAACATAACTATAATTCAGTATTATTTTTACAGATATTAAGCTAAAATTTGTTGTGGTATTATCTGAGAGTCAACCTCTTCACTTACTGGGACTCTGAGTGCCAACAGATCATGCAAGATCGCTCTTTAAAACTTTTGCAGGCAAGGTGGTGGGTGATATGCTTTACATCGAGACAAACTTCTTTGAGCTTTTTGGTTGTTTTGTTTAAATAAAGTTAATCCGAATTTAGAATTTGTGTTGTTTTATGCTGCTCTGTTGTAATAAGCAGATAAAACACAATAATTAAACAAGCCTGGAAAAATAAAAGTGTGTTACCTAGTCCAAATTTCAATGATTTACAGTGAATACTTTAACAATAAAAAAGCGAAAAGAAAAAGTGTAGTGATCCAAATTTCCTAACTCAGTTTTACATGAAGGGCTGTAAGCTCTGCTGCATGTCTTATCTTTTTTTTTACTTATAAAATCAAACTTTTTGAACTTTCAGGATCACAACTTTAAATTTAAGCCACTCTTTTACTTGAGATAAAGAGTTCAAAGCAGTTGGTGATCCGTCTTACGCTGCTCAATGTCATGTCTAAGAGAACAATATTCTGTGTTCTTGTTTTGTAACATGTCTAAAAAATAAAACTTACTCTCTTTGTGATTCTCAAAAGTGTTGCTGATGAAACACCTTAAAGCAATTTCCCTACATTTTTTTTAAATTTCGATTTAAGATAGTTACACAATAGATGATATTACCGTGACTTCACACTTTCTGAGTTTGTGTGTGTGTGTGTGTGTTGCGCTCTGTCGTCAGTGTGACCCCTCCACGTGTTTATTGACACAGGCAGAGTTTGGGCAGCCTCTCTGATAACAAGGACCTTTATAAGTCGGCTGAGAGGAGAAGTCACTCGGCAGACCCTTGGTCCTTTGGTACAGGCCTGCTGCTCTTTTCACTCGTTGATTTTCTTCTTGTTCCGTGTAAGAAAACACAAATGATAGATTGTAGGTTTGACGAATGTTCAGGCTTCAACCTTGTGTTTGTTCTTGTGTGAAATTCTTCTCCGTTTTTCCTCATTTGTCCCTCTACAGAAAGAGAAGAATGCATCTAAAGGCTGTGATCTTTGTCCTGTCACTCTCAAACACTTTAGGTATTTATTATTTCTCCAGTGTTTCATTTTACATACAACTTGTTTTGGGTTTTTTTTTTCATTTATATATATATATATATATATATATATATATATATATATATATATATATGCTTTCTTTTCCTGTAGCATACCCACTGCACAGTGACACCAGGGAACCAACCTGGGCAGACCCAAATGCTAACCAGGCCCATGACAAAACAAACCTCACAAAAGACGTGAAGTAAGTTAACTAAACTAATGTGACGTTAAAATCTAAGACATTTATAGGACTTCGTCATGATGAAGTGTGTGTCCTCTTGCTGCAGTAGGATCTACAAGAGCATCATAGAGAGCAGGGATCTTTACAACCTAGAAGAGGATG
Source organism: Kryptolebias marmoratus (assembly GCF_001649575.2). Classification (NCBI taxonomy): domain Eukaryota; kingdom Metazoa; phylum Chordata; class Actinopteri; order Cyprinodontiformes; family Rivulidae; genus Kryptolebias; species Kryptolebias marmoratus. The sequence goes on along the minus strand of NC_051431.1, from coordinate 13,072,591 downwards.
AGACCAAAAACCCTGTGGCAGAGGAGATGAAGCGCAAACTGAGCATGGAGTCAGAGCGCCTGCGCGTGCGTCTGCGCCAAGAGCTGGCCGAGCTGCGGGACAGGTTGTCTCCATCTCCAGCCCGTCTCAGCACCACCCTGGCCAGCATGAGGGAGCGTCTGACTCCTCTCACCCAGCAGCTCCAGAGCTCTCTCAGCAGCAACACGCAAGATCTGTGCAGCCAGCTGAGTCTCTACCTGCAGGGCCCGGAGACAGGGGAGGTTCAGACGGAGACCGGTCCGGGTCTGAATCAGGACACCTTCCTCTGGATCAGCCAAACCCTGGAGCACAGCAGCCTCCAGTTAGTCAACATCATCAGGGACTTCCACACCGCAGCCAGGGATGTTGTCGAAGGTCTGAAACAGATGAGCGCTCCTGAGGACGAGGTAAACGACTCGAAGGTCTGGCAGGAGATGAGCTCCAAGCTGGGACAAGAAGTGAGTGCCCTGAGGGAGGAGGCACAGCACAGGGCGGGGGATCTGAAAGCTCAGCTCGCAGCTCTGTTAGAGTCCGCTCAGCCTGCTAAGGGTGAACTTACAGGCAGCGTGGAGCAGTTCTGCCAGAATGCAGCCCTGCAGAACCAAGCGCTTCAGGCCCGGATGGAGAGGCTGGTTATTAAGGTGGAGGAAGAGGTCCTCGAGGCCTCCCCTCATCCTCTGCCTCCATCTTGGTCCTCACAAGAAGGCGGCTCTTTGCAGGAGGACTTCTCAGTGAGACTCTCTGCTCTGGTCCAGGATATTCTGCACTCTATGCAGTGACAAAAACACACACTTAAACGTTTGTTAGAGCCAATGTACAGATCAAATTTAAGTAACTATTCAAGCCTGTAGTCCTGGCCACAAATGTCACTTTTTGTGTATTGCTGTGCCATCATGGACCGCTGGTTGTAAATATTTCTGAATGAATGAAATGAGATAATTTTTCTATTTTGTGTATGAATGAGTATGTACAACTATGAACATTTCTTTGTTGAGCCATGTAAAAAAAAAAAAAAACTGTTACTTTTGGAAAGTAAAATTTGTTGATAATAATGTAAAAATAGTGAGAATTCTTTTAAGTTACCATATGCCTTACCATCCAGTTAAGCGTGTGAAAGACCATGTGTTTTATGTTTTCATTTATCTTTAATAAAGACAAACACTCCACGTTTGAATTTGCTCATAGCCTTTTAAGCAAGATGTACAGGACATCTACTGTATGTATAACAAAGCAGAAATATATGTAACAGACAAACTTAGTGACCTTATAAAACACTTGTTGCTCCGCTCTTCAATAGCTTGTGTTGATATGTTTTTTTTTTCTTTTTTCTTTATTCATAACTAATAATTCACATCTGACTGGAGAAGTAAGGACAGGAAAAGTTACGTAAAGTGTTTGCTCGACTTAACCGATCACCTGCCAAAGAGTTATTTCTGAGATAACAATGCTTTAATATCCTTACAATACGCCTGAGGTTACAATGTGGTCAAATGGTTCGCAACAGCGGTTTTAACAGTCACTCAAATGTATGAGCTGATCGCTCCATCCGGTGATGCTTCTTCAGAGGAAAGCAGCCAGCAACCACGCAAACACCACCCCCACCAGCAGGCCTGTGGCGTTAACAGCATTTATGCCCGGTGCCTTGTTACTGCCTGATAAGCAGGAGGAGAGATCAGTGAATTTCACGTTCCAGGCTTTCGCTCGGATGGATTCTGAATCTGTATCATAATATGAATAAATGTAAATAAGGAGTACTCACTGTTTGCAGTCGTGACAGACGAGTCTTTAACAAAAGCAAGAGAAAGAAAACACGGCCAGGAAACTTGTTAGTCCAAAACTTGTCAGAATACATGAAACTATGTGCGTAATGTATTTTAAGGAAATAAACCTTGATTCGATGTGAGCAGAGGTCCAACTGTGATGGTGGCTGAGTCGCTGCTTTTTTGACCAAAAGGAGTCAAAGATCTTTTCTTTCTTTTACTACAAGACTAAAAAAAACACATAGTTGTAGGTTTTAATCTGTCGTGCAATCAGCGATATGTACTTCTTAAGAATGAGAAACTGGTTTTAAATCATTGATCTCATCTTATAATAAAAAAGTGAAATCCAGGTATAGGAGGTCAGCACATTTACTTCATTTATTTCCCTTCATGTTTAGTTTTCTCTTGAAAACAATAGTCATTAAAAGGATAGTTTAGATATTTTTAAGTGGAGTTTGTGGAAAGGTTATGAACAATTAATATCTTACCTGTTATAAATAGCTCTTTGATTTTTCTCGGTTTGGAGAAATAAAGTTTATTCTGGCCAAATTGATGAGCTAACAATATAACCATCCAAAAAGAGCAGTCATCAGTCTGGTAAGAATTAGGCCCTGTCTAGACTACTATACCCATGCAATGCCACTAGGTAGCAAAAAAGAAAAAAGAAAAAAAAAACACAGGTTCTTAATCTCTTTTTCTCCAAACTGACACTGTTTAAAGAGCCATCCTCAGCAGGTACAATATTAGTTCTGCATAAGCTTTCCACAAAACCCCACCTGTTTGGTATTATAATATTAAAGCATTGCATTTAAATGAAGCCTCATTTAGTTTGGAAACAAATTGTTTTCTAGACATTTTTCTTATGGCATTAAACCCCATTAAAGCTCAGTGTAAAACGTCAGGGGAGACTTTCAGTTTCTTAACTGGACAAAAATTCATTTAAACCAAAGAATTTTAGGTTATTCAAAACTTGTTAGACATTATTATTATTATTATTATTATTATTATTATTATTATTATTATTATTATTATTATTATTATTATTATTATTATTATTATTATTATTATTGTTATTATTATCATCATCATTATTATTATTATTATTGTTGTTGTTGTTGTTGTTGTTGCTGTTGTCATTGCTATTATTATTATTATTATTATTATTATTATTAATATATGAGAAACTTTATGCTTAACTATTTTATTGTTGTTGTAAAAATTAATAATTTCCTTTTAACTCACAGAGGTCAGCTTATCGCATGTGGTCGGCTCGCAGAGTCTCAGTATGCAGTGCAAGTAGACGGTGGAGAATTCCCGATCTCTGTGCTGAACGAAGCTGAACGCCTCAAAGACAAAATGGGCATCAGTGGAATCGCCATTGTTTATCACTGTTGTCCTCTCCTCTATTATGCATCTGGTGGAGAACAAAATCCTTTAACAGGTACTTCTAAAAAAAAAAGAACTATCCACAACTGGTGATATGCACAATTCTTACCCAGCAAAGAAGCTGTGCTTCTCAATAAGTGACATGTTGTATGGAGAGGGAGTCGCAAAACAGTGATCCAGCAGGACATGGAAACTGGAAAGAGGAGGAGAAAGGTTAGCCTGTTGTCACCTTTTATCACCTGCTGCCTGAAAGGTGGGCAATCATATCATTTCTGTATGTGTGTGTTTGTCTGTCTGTTTGCAAAATATTTCATTAATCGGGAGATAAATTTGATCAAACTTCTCAGAAAGTAATGATTAGATGCACATCCACAATTAATTAACTTTTGAAGTCAACCCAATTCAAGATGGCCACCACAAGTAATCAACTTTAGCAAACACAAACATGGCTGCAAGTTAGTCAATTTTACTGATATTTTCCTAAATCCTGGTGTGGTAGCAGCTGAGAGTCAAACACATCACATAATCTGAGCGCTAACAGTTCACATGAGAGCTTTGCTTAAAACTTTGGCATTAGCAGATAAAGTCAATTCTGTCTGTCTGTTAGCAAAATATCCCATGAACCACAAGAGCGATTTTAATGAACTCTCAGTAGGTGTAAGTGATTGACTTTTGGAGTCAGCCTGATTCGAGATGGCTGCCACAGCTAATCAACATTGAAAAACACAAAAATGCCTGTATCCAAAATCTTGGGTGCATTTGTTAACCCATTACATAATTTGAGTGCTAACAGATCATGTAAAACCACAAATTAAAACTTTGGCGGTGGGTGGTAAACATTCCTTCAAGGAATAACAGTTTTATTTTACTGAAAGAGTTTAATATGAAAAACCTACTCAATCTAATTGGATTCACTCACTTTCCTGTGAGGTTCACAGCCTTGACCTCCACATAGACCTTTGTTAGTAACTCAAGTCCTGTTGAAGGTACAACCAAAGGGTACTTAAAGTCAGAGTCCTGGGAAATTAACATGAGGGTAGGATTAGCTGAAAGAGTACTTTTGATATGTGTGTATAGGAGCTGAATGTTAAATGTACCTACATTAAAAACACCCATTCTTAGAGTATCGATGAAGGATCCGTTATTTTGACTGATTGCCACTGAAACGGAGGAGCTAAAAAATATGACAGAAATAAGAAAAGCGAGAAAATTATTAGTCACTAAAATAATCATCTTGAGGAAAAAAAGAAATAGCTGCTCAGAGTAAGCATTTGGAACAACTCACGCAGAAATCCTCGTGTTGTTGAGGAGATACTCCAGAGGGTAGCGGCAGGTGATGTGGTAATAGAGGTCTGTGGAGTAGCTGATGGTGCCCTGTTCAGATTTTGGGGTGTTAATGTACCCCGTGACGACAACTGCCTGGATCGATGAAAAACTACTGAAGGGACCCGTAGGATCTGGGGACTCGTTCACAATCTGCACGAGACAGTAACAAACACCGGAGGGGTTTATACGTTGGGTTTTATATGTCGATTCAACTCTAATTTTTTATACATTTGTCTTTCAACCTCCCCAATAATTCCCCATCCTTGCCTGCAAAGACTCACGACAGGAGTTATCCTGACTGCTGTTAATGGGAAGCTTGTAACGGATGATTGGTGGGTCCGTAGTGGCGTCCACAGAGCCCAAGCAGGCAGAGTTATTGTGGTTCCCGTTGAGTGCCAGCTCTGACGCGTTAAAGCCTGCCCATTGAGCCGTGCACAAGTTGATCTCCACGGTTATTATGGTGTTGCCACAATTAACCAGAATATCTGAGTCATCTAAGAAAAAGGGGGGTAAAAAAAGAAGTAACTTCTTTCAAAGATCTTTTTTCTTTCATTTAAATCTAAGTATTAAAATAAACAAAGATTTAGCTGAGACAACTTAAAGTCAGTAAATGCCTTAAAGTACCCCTTTTTGACTTACTTGGTGTCCTTTCATACACAGAAGAACAGTTGTAAAGACATAAGGCGGGCACAGCCAGCAGAGGGAGACAAAGAAAAAGGATCATTCTGTCCACAGGAAGCTTTCTCAGGCCTGTGAATATTCAGGAGACAGAAGAGCAGCAGCATCCCGCATTGTTAGCCTATTCGACCAGCTCAGACAAATGCACCATCAAAAATCTACGATGACTTTTTTAAACCACTTTTAACTGTTTAAAAAAAAGACCATTTGACGTGACAGCAGTTTAAAATCAGACCAGAGACCTACAGTACCTGATGGCCTGAGGAAGTCTTACCTTGCTGGTGGTACCTGAGCAGTCTCAGAGGGAGTTGAGTAATCTGGCTTTTAAAGTCTATGTGACACCTGAAGCCACAGATATCATCATGACTCATGGACCCTCCCAGTGCAGACACAGAGACATCCTCCACGTCTGTGTCGTGATTTATCATGCAGGCAGACAGCAGCAGCTCCGGGCCATTGATTCAGGTCCCTCAGGTCAGCTACGAATGTTCCAGGTTTTCTGTCCATCGGATAACGGATATTAAAGATATGATATGACAGATGAACCTGCTGAATATTATAACTGGCTGGGAGGAGGCATCAGAGGCAGTGTGTAGAAATAAACTTATTATAATTTAGGAGCAAAAAAACATAATTTAACATGAACCCAGTCAGTTAAAACCGCCTAACTGGAACGTTCAAGCATAAAAAGTTTTTGAAAAAAGTACATTTTAGACTTATTTGAGGAAAAAAATGTGTGGAAATGACCATCGTAAACCAAGTATTCATGTGTGGAGAATAAACCACTTTGAGTGCTCTAAAATTGATCACAACTGTCATATTTTATGCGGTGCTCAGCCAGCCCTTTGTTTCTTTTCTCTGCTTGTCCAACTTGTCTTTATTGTCTCCACAGACCTGCAGAGCAGGTATTCCACATAGCTATGGGCCACAACTGTTACTGCTTAACTGAGAACACCCATTGTTCTCCGCAAATATAGAATGACATTTTTACCAAAATCCCCGCGCAGGGCGGAAGGAGACATTTGTTACAGTATCCACAGATACGTCACTTTTTTACAGTCTCTGGTTTTGAGCTCCCAGTGCACCTGTTCGGAAACAAAAAGCTGGTCACTTTTCTGCAATTTAATCGCCTTCTCTGGTTGGTTTAAAACACATTTTAAACGTCGCAATAACTTTCTTATTTCTGTGATTTTCATTGTATGTGAGTTGTATCATTTATAGGATCATCAGCAGTTTACTGTGAAAAGAAAATTATATACTTTTTAGAGCAAGAATCTAGAAAGGTAGCTTTAAACATTCCTAAAGTTGCAGAATTGACCGGTTTTATAACTGTAGGCATAGTTTTTAGATCAAAATAAAGAAAAGATTGTTCACTTTGACACAACATAAATCTTTAAGACAACAAACTTGAACTTTTTTGTTTTAGAAGCCGCCAAATGACAGCAAAAACATCAGCTTCACCATTAACTTTAACAGAAAATTAGAGCAGAACTTCACATAAACCAAATTCTTTAACTTGTCTGTATCTTCACCTTTTTTTTTTTACACCAGAAACAAAATGAAATCATAGCATGTGAAGACAGCAGCAATTTAAGACAATTTTAAAATGTTTTTTTCAGTCTGAGTAAAATATAAAACAGTGCTTCAAATCAATCCAAACTCTCAACTGATGGATAGCTAATAATCAACAGCTTTATTCATTTCTCCTTTCTTTGAACACACTTTAAAAGATTCAAGTGAAACTTTTCAGAGTCAGAAACTGACAGGGACAGTCTGTCACCTCAGCTTCTTTAGAAATTGCAACATGGAGCAACATGTTTATTTACTCTGTAAATATTAATCTTTATTGCAAATTATTTTGTAGCTCCTAAAAGAAATTGCATTTCTGAAGATTTGTACATATAAAAATAATCTTTTAAGTATGAGGTAAGAAATTACTGATTCACCAGATGCACTGCATCTATAAAAACATTTTTGAAAACATCAATTATAATCATATCACCTATCATTTTACTTACAAAGGTTAAAACAAAAAAAAACTCCTACTGTCTCAGTTACTGCTCAGATTATGTGTTGGGGATGACTCTCAGCTTCTACCACAACAAATTTTAGCTTAATATCTGCTAAATCTACTAAGTTATACTCATGTTTGTGTAAGCTACAGTCAATTAGATTTGGGGGGGCCATCTTGAATTGGGTTTGCTCTTAAATATAATCCGTTTTAGATGCACATCCATTAATTGCTTAATGAAAATTTCATTAAAGTCCATCCAGTGGTTTATGAGGTTTTTTGCTAACAGACAGACAAATGTGTACACACTCAGTGACAGACAAAGCAGCGGGTGATAATGAAAGCAGGCCCTGACGAACATTGTTATGCAGGACACTGACAATAAATTCAGTTTTCTGTGGTAGTAAATGAGATGACGAATGGCATAAGATGTACGAATACAATAATTTAGAGGATAACATAAGACAGCCCGTAAATTACTTTTCATGGGTAGTGATTATCTACAGGAAGAAGGCTAAAGTTAGATCAACAAAACAACCAAGATAATGGCGGAAAAAACAACCAACTATCTATCCAGCTGACTGAGCAAACAAAGATAAAGAATTTCTAGTTTGAAGTTATTTTACTAAGAATAAAGTCAGATGTTGGGATTTTGGTTATAATTTTAACATTGCCTTATTTTTCTTTTATTATCAAAAAAAATATTTTATCTTTACTCTTGAAATTTGGACTTTATTTGTAATATTTCAACCTGTCCTCCAGCAATCTGTGTTTAGTTTCAAAAATATTGGACAGAAAAAAGGAAGCAAACACTATCCTCTTTTATTCCTTTTTGCCTTCAAGTGGCACGAGTTTTATGGAAAACACCTCTTTAGACAGAAACTGGATATGCTGGGAAGCTTGTGAGGAGATGAAACTATACTCTGTAAGCACATCTGGTAAACAAACTTATCAGTTCATCGAACATGTTGTGAGACGAAATATGATCCAAATATGTTATATCTGGTCTTGTTTTGGATCTAAGCTTTGCTGTCATGCTGGGTTTTGCATATGAAAGGCAACCTTCCTTAAAAAAAAACACTTTTTCAACCTTTTTCTGACTGTATTGTTGTAAAATGTAACATAACTGAGGCCTTTAAGAAGTGGTTTCATGGACGTTTTGCAATTTCTCTTGTTAAAATCAGAAACTGTTTTTTTTAATATGCAAAGATGCTTTTATAAAGTTTGTAGTAACACTTGTTTGTCCAGCTAATCAATGCAGTTGATCAGCGGTAATCATTTTCTATCCCTAAGCATTTGATTTGTTTTATTTTCTCACAGTTTACATGATGTTTTTTTTAAACAGTGTCGCTGCAGGATGCTGGATTATTTTTTTGTGGGGGGAGGGAAGACTCTGCTCAGCTTCGTTTCACAAGTACTTTGGTGTCATCTGCTGGACAAATTCAAACAATCTCCTCGAGCTCTGGGTCTAACAGACTTGTGTGTACAGGAAACCAAGCAATGGCAGCTACCTCGCAGCTTAGCACGGCGACAAACTTTATTAACAACAGAGGAATTAGCTTAGTATATCGACATTGTTGACTTAACGTGATGAAGGTGTAAGTAAAGGATAAAAGTGTTTCTAATATGTAATATGTTCCACACAAGTATTTGCCAGGACAAGATTAAAAACTAAGCAAACTTTACTAGCTTTAAATGATAAAAGAGGCATGCAATCTAGCAACTAATGGGTCTTGTTCTGCACACTCTGCTGCGATTACACCATCACTCCCACCTCTGCCGTTTATACACTGGAAATGAAGGCAGAATGCCTGGAAACAGATCCAAAGCAATGAACAGGAAGTGTGGCTGTTAAAAAAACCGTCCTCTTCCTCCGCCCGGTCGTTTTCCTGTTCACTGGATATCCCTCTCTTTTCAGACTTGCTCCTATTTATTTTTCTGTCCCGTGTTTCACGCCACGTCCATGACTGTGGCAGTCGAGGTGGTTTTAAAGTGCGGCCTTAGCATTTGTAAAACCAAACAGACGTTTCTGTGAAAATCTTCTTACAGTCGTGTGTCTCATCGGGAACCTCTAATGCGTGGTCAAAAACTTTCAAATCTGCTGTGTTACATTTGATTTTTTTTCAAACAAAAAAGGACATTTTACACAAATTTAGGTTTCTAAAGTTAATGTTTCTTCTTTTTTCACTTTGTCCTGTGCCCCTGACATCTCTTAAAATAATATTATCTATTGAATTTGGGTTCCGTGTATTTATCATAAACCATTAATATCTTACCTATTGTAGATAGTGCTTTAAAAGGTCTCAGTTTGGAAAAAATAATCTTTAGTAGTGTCTCAAATTACAAAACAGCCTTTTTGAGGTACTTTCTATCGTGCCTCAAAAGGTTTGTGGTGTTTCCAATTTCTTTGCATGAGTCGCTGGAATTTTAAATATGTTTGAAAAATTTACGAGCCAAATTTTGTCTTAGTATAATATGTATGTCGGCCATCTTCAATTGGGTTGACTCCAGAGTTAGTCAGTTGTAGATATACGCCCAGTAATTACTCTCTGAGAGTTTAAAATAGAAAAGAGTTTAAAATCTGTCCACTGGTTATTGAAATATATTGCTAAAGCTAAAAACAAACACATATGCACAAACAGACACACACAGACAAAAACAAAAACAATATCACCCTTTCACCTTCATCTTCAGCCAATAAGGACTCCAGTTTCAAAGATTTTATAGCAGCTCATGTGTAATGTTATTTAATACACCTTTCCGCCAGTGTCAGTTTTTATACCTGGACGAGTCATTCTGTGTTTGTCTTTGTCTGTTTCCTGTCCCCTCAAACCCCAGATGGTTGCTTGTCCTGAGCCTGGTTCTGGTTCTGGTTCTGCTGGAGGTTTCTTCCTGTTAAAAAGGAAGTCATTTCTTTCCATTTTCACCAGTGTGCTGCTCAGGATGGAAGTCTGCAATGAAGTGAAGATTCAACACAACCTGCTGGCTTTCTTAGATAGATAACTTTTACTGATTGGCTTTATAATGTATGTGAACGTTTCTGTACAGAGCCCTCAGACGACTTTTGTTGTGACATGGCGCTGCATAAATAAATCGAGTTGAATGTATTTGAATTTGTGTCTGGATTTGTTGCCTTCCGTGTGCAGAAAGTTCTCCTCTCCTCGTTTCTTTTTTTCTCTGGGAATCACATATTTATTTAAGTTCACCAAACATTCTTCGATAAATTCCCAAATCCGAGTACAGCTTACTTTTTGGCTGGTTAATCACAAAACTAGTCTTGACTGGGATGTTCACATGATTATCTTTTTTGTGGCCTAGTTACTTTTTTTAATTCATTTGGAATCTTTGTGAACAATTTTCTGTTCTTCTCAGACCAAAAAAACTGCTTTGCCACTGAAGTCAGTGAGTAAACGCTTAAAAGTCCATATCTTGTTAAAAGCGTTCTCTTTTTTACATGTTAGTTGGCACACGCACCATAGAGCTTGCTTTCAAGATAAAAACTGATTTTAAAAAAAATTGGGATTTGCATGCAAAATGGTTGATATTTGATTTCCTATTTGTCTTTGCAGAGGCTGATGGAGATGGCCGACGAGCTTAATGTTGCCAGTGGGTTGAAAGACGCCTGTGTGTGCTTTGGTTTGTTATTCCGTTCAGAATTAAACCTTGTTTCTCCAAACAGGAGAGGCTGTTCAAAGAGCTATCTGCAGCAGGTAAGATAATGAATGTTCACAACTTCTCCACAGAACTCCACTTTAAAGAAAAAGCAGGGAAGGCACATGGCTTGCTTTAACACGGCGCGCATGACAGCGGACGGACAAAGGACCATTCAGTTTTTAATGACATTACAGTGTGCAAAATGGGATTTTAGGTCATTTCTGCAACAGTTCTTAGCTCGGAAGATCTCGTTGGTTCGGCATAGAAATACAAAAGTCAGATGTTTCAAGTTGTTTTGCCTAAAAATCTTGGATTAACTCGTGTTGTTTTTTTTCCTCCCTCAAACAGGCGCCATATACACGCCTTCTGCAGCCGACCCACTCTTTTTTTTCTTTTTTTTATATATGGAACAGACTGTGACTGTGTTCCCTCTGCCATCAGCCAGAGTTTGAGCATTAAAGTCTTTAAAAAGTTCATTTCCTTCCCCCTGCTTCGCACTTTTCCAGCACCTCGGACGAACATGTAGAGATGGATTTTATGAAGCTCTTTGGCTCCCTCATCACCGTGTTGTTCCACCAGGGATCCGCGTCAAAAACCCATGGTAAGCGTTTCTCCTCGGGTTAAAACAGAAGAAAACTCTCTCCTTTTTACGCTTTTTAACGAATACCATACCTTTAATTTTATTTTTAAAAACATGAGACTCGTTTGGTTTTATTAAGGAAGCTTTAAAAGAAACACCAAAAGAGACTTTTTGGCAATTCTTCTGTCTAAAGCGAGCCGTTTAATCCAGTTTAATAGAAGATTTACGCACACGACGCTGATCTGAAAGCAGAAAGTACTGTAATTTAACAGGTCTGTTACAGGAATAACACGCCGTAAGAACAGCTTCCTACGATCTGTTATTAACAGCAATAATAGCCTTCACGCGCTTATGTAACTATTGCTCCACCAGGATTGGGAATAATCAACACATCAGTGGGTCATTTTGCTCACTGTTGTTGCGTAAGAGTCTGAAATTGGTCATATTTTGGATCCTGCCCTGAAGTGAACTTTTCTTCCTTTTACGTGTCCCACTAAGAAGTGGGATCCACTTTTCTTTAAAAAAAAAAAAAAGAAAGAAAGAAAGTGCCTGTAGACAATCAGTGTTTCCATAATCATCCTAAAATGAACCTAAACAGTGGATTTAGCTGAGCGCTGCAGTTTACTACAACTGGAGGAAACACAGATGTAGCAAAATAAGTTTTTAAACTTTTTAAAGCAATAGTTCAGATATTTTATTTATTTATTTATTTTTGGAGCCTGGTTCTGTGGATTGTATGTGAACAGTTAATACCTTACCTGTTTGGAACAACCTCAGTGTGAGAAAACAGAGTTTACACAAAATTTGCAGTCAGCTACACAGGTACTTACATAGTCTTTGATGCTACGAGCAGCAGCAGCAGCAGCAGCTAGCGGTAGCACTTCTGGTGCAGCCTGGAACACTTCCAGGACGAACAGCATATAACATTTCTGACAGAATTACTGTGTATTACAGCGTTCGTGGCGGTGTAAAGGATTTTAAAATTGGGTTTGCTTGAACCATTATCAGGCACTCTGTGCAACAAAAGCAGGTAAAGAAAATGGATAGATGGATGGATGAACTCTTATAAAGTTTTTGATATTTGCGTTGTTTCAGGGTGGCACTGGTCTACTTAGGTTTTAGCCCTCGCTCAGATTAATCATTAGTTTGTCAGTCCTCTCAGAATTAAAGTTTATTCCTGAAAACCAAGGCAGCACAAAGAGCTATTTACAGCAACTGTGATAATAGTTGTTGACAACCTTTCTACAGAACCCCATAATCTTTTCAAGATGCTTTCTGCTTTGATTTCAGTAATATATGTGTTTCTCGCTGAAATATTGTTTGTTGTTTTGTCAATTTTCCAGCCATATGGCCGTCACAAGAAGATCTTGGCAGAGAAAAAGAATAACGTTGTGTTTGTTATCTTCTCATCTCCTTGATGCTCACTTTGGTGTCCAGGGGAGAGAATCTGTCGACGTGGAACAGAGCGCCCGTGCTACAAGGCCTTCTACTTCCAGGACAGCAGGCGGAGGCTGACCTTTGACGATGCGAGGCAGTCCTGCAGGTCGGATGGCGGTGAGCTGCTCAGCATTGAGACAGAGAGTGAGCAGCGGCTCATGGAGAGGTTCATACAAGAGCTGAAGGTCGGCGACGGGGACTTCTGGATCGGGCTCCGCCGCAGCCCTCAGCATCACAGGGCAGGGAACACTGGTCCGGGCTGCCCCTCTCAGTACTATTGGCTGGATGGAAGCAAGGCCAAGTACAGGTTCTGTAAAACACAACAATGGCATAATGCTCGCACGGGAAATTACATAAAACTACAAAGCAAATGGTTGCATTTAGGCTGCGCATTATCCCATTTGAACCTGCTGTGACTCTAAACTTGTGCCTCTTATTTGCTGTAGGAACTGGCACTGGGATGAGCCATCATGTGGTACTGGCATGTGTGTGGTTTTGTACCACCAGCCCTCTGCGCCGCGTGATGAAGACGGCCATTTCCTCTTCCGGTGGAACGATGACAACTGCAGCTCCAAAAACAACTTTGTCTGCAAATATCGGGAAGGTGAGCGGACGCCGTACGTGCACTGCTGGGAAACATTTGGTACTCGTGAAACTTGTTAATTTACTCTTTTTTTGCATATTTTACAGAAAAACTGCCTGTATTTACAGGCGAGAGGATAACAGGCAAACCAGGTATAACACAGTGTACATATAATGCTGCTCTGGGATAGAAACAGCAAGTAACTGTTGAACAATACAGTCTCCACATTGCAACTTGTGGATCTTTAATTTTCTTCTGGTTTAAATGAAGACTTCTAGTGGTAAAAATGGACGTACTGTAGCTTCGAGTTGTTTACTTTGTGTCATCCACACATCATGGGTTGCATGAACTGCATGTGGTGTATTGTTTCACTTCAAGGCATAATTCAGATCTTTTGAAGTGGGAATTCTGTGGAACAGGTATAAACTGATATTGTGTTCAAAAAGCTGTTGTACATAAGTCTTTCAGTGGCCTAAGTTTGAAGAAGAGAGGATAGTTTTGATTGTTCTGACAAGCTAATGGCTAGTCCATGCGTGGCCAAGCACAAAATGGATTGCAGTCATTTCAGAACAAGTCCAATCTCAAAATTTCATGGTGGTTTATGAGAGCACTGCTTTATAATCCATTATACTGCCATCAGTTGCAAATTACAAGGTTATTTTGTCAGAAATATTGCAATATTCCTGCCAGAGGTTCCCCAGGCTGAATTTATTAATGCATGCAAATAACCATTGAATTGTATGTAAGAAGCTGTGTAATGTGAAATTGAAGGGGATATAAAGGTTTCTGGATAAACTGCTATGAAATGTTTTGAGATTGGCACCACTCCACTCTGGTATTGGCCGTTAGCTTGTCTGTTCCTTAAAAATTAAGCTCTTTTTTGTCTTTAAACTGAAGTCTTTCGAATCGCTATCTACAACCTGTGCGATATTATTTGTTCATATCTTTTCCACAGAACCCCATTTCAACATTTGTTCTGAAATTAAATGAAATTTTAAATTTGTTAAATTTGCAGTTGCATGATATTTGATTATTGAATCAGTCAATTTTAACAAGTAAATTAAACTGATTAAATTAAAAAGTTCTGCTTCAAACAAAGAAAAAGTTTAATCTCAATTTTGTTTTGTTAAGAATCAGCATAATTGCTCTTTTGTTTCATAATTTTTATTGTGACGTTTAGCTCATGATCTTTAAATTGTGTTTCTGTAGTTCCATCTCTGAGGCCAAGCATATTGTCGACAACAGAAAGCGGTAATAAAATAGAAATAGGACTTCCCGAGTCATCAGGTAAAGAAAGAAACTCATCTTTTTTTTGTTTGCTTTTAGATTTTTTTATTACCAAAATACAACAGAATAGTGTGCTCTTTATATCCATGTTTTAAGCTAAATTATCTGCTTTTCTTTGCAGTATCTTTGTCAGAAAACACGCTCTATGTGTCCTACATCCTCTATGCCACTATTCCTGTCCTGCTGCTGCTGCTGTTTGCAGCTTTTGGCTTCTTCTGCTACAAACAACACGCAAAAAGGTAACAACAGAAAGGTGGAAGATAATATTGCATGGATTACAGAGGTCTAGCCAACTTGTGCTCACCTTTCTCCAAGTATTTGAGAGGAGTTTGTCTTCCCAGTTCATGTGACCAATAGAGAATTTAATCTCCTCGTTTCCTATTTAGGAGGAAGAAAGAAACAGAAAGCTACTCCAGCAGATCAAAGCAGTGGATGTCAGCAGCGGCCGCACCTTGCCCCGTGCAGGGACCATACGCTTTTAGCGACGTTACCAAGCTGCCTCTGGACTGCAGAACGCCAGCAGAGATCGTGCCAAAATACTCCTGCGATCCTTCACATGACTTCCAGTGTGGCGATTATGAGAATGTGACATGTTCTGACAAGGAGAGCGGCTTTGTGACCAATGACATCTATGAGACCTGCAGAGGTCAGAGTCGGCGCTGCCGCGGTCAGACCGGATGGGTGGAAAACGAGATCTATGGATAATACTGTTGATTTCTATATGAGGTCCTCAACTACTGCGAACAAAAACGACTCAAATAAAGAGGAACACTTACTTTTCTATAGCCCTAGCGTGCTACATGTGCTGTTGGTTATCTGTGTGGTACGAGATCACTGAACACACGGCTGTGTTGGTGGTCTTATGTGGACTGGTTATCTATCACCTGTGTGTCTCTCAGGTTCTGCATCCAAAACATCTTGCATCTTTTTCCAGCTATGAATTCATATGTATGTGTTGAAAATAATCAGCCATGTCAAATCATTTAAATAAATGCTAATATTATTCAAAACAAATATTCACATCCATGCTAATATTATTCAGAGTTTCAGGAAACAGCATATCAAAGGAATAGTTCCGATTTTTTTGAAGTGGGGATTCTGCTTAAAAAGTTACAAACAATTAATGTTTTACCTGTAATAGATGCACAGCTCTTTGAGCAACCTCAGTTTGGAAAGAAAGAGTGTAAGGTTTCATTGGGAGTTTTGTTTAGCATTAAGTAGATATGTGGTTAAGTAAAGTGGTCAACGAGCTGTTCTATGGAGAACCCAAAGACAGTCAACTAATTTCAAGAAAGTCCAGCTGATTGCTGTTAAAAAAAAAACTTGGCTCAAAAGTGCAGATGTCACTTTGGAAACAATGCAACCATCTCATAGTATAAGTATATTTAATTAAACAGTTATGAGATGAGATGAAAATCCTTTTTAAACTCATAATGCCCATGTTAACCCTGCACAAGGTCTAAGATTAACAAACCTGTTAAATATACAGCTTCACTATTTGGATATTTTCTCATTTTTTGATTGAATCAATTTTAACATTTTGTTCAGTTTGAACCATCATATCTGTTTTGTTCTTTGTTTCTTTGTTTGTTTCACATCAATTCAAAATATATTGGCATTAAGAGACAGAAATAAGCTCAGATAAAGTGTACTATTTATCGTAGCATGGCAGTTTAAACTCATAACTTTGTAAATTTGAGGACTTAGTCAAAGTTGCTCATTTGTGAACAATCCAGAATGAAGCTACTCAGTCATTTCCAGAAAATGTCACCAGATTTACTGTGACACATGTACAAAAGGTTTAAAGTTAGGATCCTTGAATAGATCCCGTTTTGGCTTTTTGGTGTGATGGAGTGGTCCCGTTTGGGGACTATTTCAGCCTTGTATCTAAAGCTGTCATTCCTGTGTAAGCCTTCCTGTTTGGACCCTGATGTCACAGAACAGGGCAGTCCAGTCGGATGCACCGATGACAGAGGCCTGCTGACTAAAGAGGACCCCAGTGCTGTGGGGTTTTTTGCTGACTTTATATGATTGTGAGAAAAGCTTAAGTCCCCCAAACCAAACAGACAGTCGAGAGACTTTAATTGTGACCAGTTATCGCCTGACACCGAAGGGGAAAGGCAGTGATGTGTTTGCTTGTGTGTGTGTATTTGTCTGTCTGTCAGCACAATATCTCATGAACCAGTGGACAGATTTTAATGAAACTCTCAGAACTGAGTGTACATTTACAACAGATGAACTTTTGGAGTCAATTCAATTAAAGACGGCCACAACAAAGCAATCATAACAAACAGAAATGTGGCTATTACTCAGTCAGATGTTGAAGTAAAATTTGTTGTGGTAGTAGCTGAGACTCACCCTCAACTTATACTCTGAAAGCTATATGCGACATGCATTCCTTCAAGGAATGCTAAGCCTTTAATTTAGAACACGTGATTGAATTATTTAGTTTTAAAGTGAATGTGTATGCCTCTTATAAACTCTTGCTTTTTTTTTTTTTTTTCTGAGTATGCGCTGCGGGGCCTGTTTTTGTTAGTGATTTGGAAAGATGTAGCAACCCCAGTAAGGAGAGGCTGAATGTGTTCTTGGAGAAAGTTAGACAGGAAATGCCAAAAGCACATCTGGAACTCTTACATTCAGGAAGTCTGTGCGTGACAGCAGAGGCCTTCGGAGCTGTGCTCTGCTGTGCCTGCTTCGCAGTCCATTCTGTTCTCCTTTTTAAAGACTGTCACAGCACAGCATGAGGAGAACCATCGCTGGGTGTGTGAGCACAGGCTGGGGTTCGAGCATGAAAGTCATTTTCAAGGGTTTGGTTACAAGATGTTGCGGTTGCATTCCTTATTTGATAATAAAAGCATTTGTACTTGTACAACTATAATTTTGGATGCGTGTGAGACCTCACATGTGTGTGAGTGTAATTACTGAAATTGGTAACACTTAAGTACAAAGAGGAGCTCTAGGAGGGGGAAATGTGTGGCCCATGTGTCAGTTTTCATCTTTTGCCAACAGATGGTGCTGTCATACAGGCGACAGATAGGTCTTTTTTTTCCTGATAAAATGTCTGCTTTCATATAATGTTCCAGATGTTATATTAGGGATAGGCTTTTAAGGCTTTTATTTGCATTTTGTTGTTGTTGTTGTTGTTGCATCATTAATCTTAAGTTAAACGCGGCTAATAGAATGTGCGGCGTTCAAACATTATATTTTGCGTGGATTTATTAATTTATTTATTTTCCATTCATTCTTTTTTGTAGAGCACTTTCTCCGTGCAAGCAGAAGTCGCATTTTAGCCCCCTTTTTTTGTTGCATTTTTTATCTTTTTTAAAGCTAGAAGCCGACGAATGCTTGTTAAACACCTGCAGGGCGAAACTTCAAAGTTACCTATGCGTGCAATCAAGAAGGGCAGGCGAGCAAACAGATTTCAGAATAGCAATTTTACCGGTTGACGTAAGAGGTGGGTCTGGTTGTCCTGGCAACCAATTGGCACTGAAGTGTGGAGCCGCTCCGTGGCTCCGCCCCCTGTACAAATACCCCTATGGCTTTGACGTCAATACACGTCAACCAGAGAACATGATGCCTCTTTGCAAGTCAACTCGTGCGCTCTGTAGCTGATAGAGGCACCTCGAGCTGAAATATTATAGCTCTATTGTACCGGAGAACGTGGTGTGACGGCCCCGTGGCTCAGCAAATGGCCTGCCGCACTGGGGGAGAGTGTCGCCACATTGGCGTTTAGGCTGGCGGGGCGACACAGAAACCAACTTTGTCTGTTTTAATGGACACGCTTCGAGCGGCGGTAGCGGCGGTGGCGGCGGCGGGCGGTTTGTTTTCCTTTCGTCTTTATCTCTAGCTGCCCGTGTGAGTCCCCCCTCGTCCTCCTCCTCCTCCTCCTTCCCTTCTTCCCGTGTATGTGTCTGAACTCTTTCAGAAACAGTCCCGTTTAGAACAGCATGGTCATGGCTGACAGTGTCCAAAAACCGCTGCTCCGGGGTCCGGTCCGAGTGGGCTTCTACGACATCGAGCGCACCTTGGGAAAGGGCAATTTCGCTGTCGTGAAGCTGGCCAGACACCGCATAACCAAGACCGAGGTGAGTGTTCCGTCTGTGTGCGTGAACTTGTTAGCCCCCGAAAGCTAACTTGGGCTACTGTTCTGCTGAGTTATATAACTTTTATGCACTAGTTGACACCCCAGACATTCACAGGGGATAGCTAAATGCGGTCCACATCACACACTAATAGAAACTTTGGCCGCACGACTGCTCTAGCAGGGGGGCTGGTGTGTGTTTGAACCCTTCAGGTGCAGGAGCAGTGACTGTCTGCACGTCCATCCCCCTCAGGAATACCGCTGCCAGTAAAAGGTCTGACCGCCAGTGCTGCTGGGAAACTGTAAACATGCATACTCTTACTTTGACACCAGGCTGACATCATACACCTGCTCTCACTTCGATAATGACCCCTCACACTGCCACAGTGGAGCAACTCAAAAATCCGACCGGTGTAAACATGCAAATTGCACCGACTGTGTATCAAGGGGATGCAGCAGGAGTTGGTGGTCCCATTATGTAATCCAACTAATGATGCGATTTAGAGGTTTCTTGTCCCAGCAGTGCAGAGAGCGCTGCAGAAATCCTCTGGCCACACAGCTTTGGAACTGGAAATGCAAAGCGTTCTGCTTGTGCAGACGTGCATGCAGACAGCAATCTCCTGATGCTTGCTTTTGGAGGGGGGGTGTTCACACAAGTTTGGAAAGGGTTTGATGTCACAAACACTCCACACTCTCAGGCGACGCAGCAGGAACACAACAAGGATTGGATTTGTTTGCGTTTACTTCAGTCATCTCTCTGCAGACAAGCCCTCCTCGAGCAGTACCATGGAGTACCATGACTTTCTGTTGTAATGACAGAGGGACACAGGGAATTTACTGTAAACAGTGTTCACAGTTCGCAAAAAAAAGAAAAGGCTGGTGATCAGAACATAGGAATAAAGACTGAAGTTACACACTTTAATCTTTGCACTGTGCAATTTGTTTTGTCTGATTATACCATAGAAAAAAAACAAAGATTGACGTCACCCAGGCAAGGGTGGCTTAATGAATAGCAAAGGCAAGAAAATCTCTCTGAAGACTCTTATTCTGTTAATCTGTTTATTAAACCTTGTGAAGTGGCACAGTGTTTGTCTAGCCAGGTAATCTCCATCCATAGAATACCAACAGCTATGTGCACGTTTTCTTTTTTAATTCAAAACGCAGGCTGCTGTTTTCAGACCACTGCTTTGGTAGAGTAGGAACCACGCTGCGTGTTACAGTGGACAAGGTTAACTTGAGAGACGGGTTAAAAACTTTTATTTGCACCCGTCTGCTTTGAGACAACGCCACGACACGAGAGGCAAAGGCCTGTTGCGTTGGTTTAATAATAATAATAATAATAAAGTCTAATAAGCTATGAAACAGCAGATTTGGCTTGTGCACATGCGCAAATGTCCCTAGATAGTTGTATCACTTGTATGTGTAACCTACTTTTTTACTGACCTATTTGTCTTATTATGTACATACTGGAGCTTGTGGGCTTGCGTAGTTCTGGTCCATTCTCATGTGGGCCTGTCAGTCATCTCAGTAGGTCCTACATTTATCCATATATCTATCCAAAGTTTTTTCCTGTCTTCCTGTTTTTACTAATTCACGAAGAAGCTAAAATCTCACTTCATCTTGTTTTCTGTTTAAAGGCCGTGTGCTGGCAGAGTTAAAGCATAAATCTAGGTGTGTTTGTTTAGTATTGTGTCCAGTACAGTCGTTTGAATGTCAAAAGTGTTAAACTTTCACACAACAGACGTGTCCATTTGCAGCCAAGTGCCATGATAAATAATCGATTTCTTTAAAGGTTTTAATCCCACGTTGCATGCCTGTGTGTGTGTGTGTGTGTTGTGGCGAGGGAAATAATAATGGAGTGTTAAACCTGTTAAATCTCCCTCGACTGCTCACTGTTAAGCGTCGACCACTAAAAGAAGCTCAAAATAGATGACAGAATTCACTGTGAGATTAAATGCATACGTAAGGTCATCGCACAAAAAAAGACGACTGTCCTTTGTCTCGGTGATACCTCTGCTGTTAGACAGAGGACAGGGTAATGAAACAAACACGGGGGGGGGGGTCATTTATCAGCTCATCTGTTGCTGCAACATGCTGTTGCATGAGGTGGAAATGCACTGCCAACCTCTGCAGTTGCACATTCCTTGGTGATACGAACAAAGTTAATCTGCCGTTGATCGCTGCATAAAGATTGAGGATAAATTGAGTGTCCCTACGATAAGCATCCGGAGAACATTCTTCTGGTGATGCTTCAAAATTGCTGTGCAGATTTTTTTTTTTTTTCTCTCTCTCTCTTTTGTGTCATCTGATAAAGCTTCTAAAATATGGATCCTGACTTGAATTTTCAACAAATACTAACTGAGGAAAAGCCCAAGATATTGATGATTAGGCAAGCCAATAAAGTTTTACCTTTTAGAATGACTTTTGTGACTCCTCAAATGTTGGCAGTTTATTAAAAAGTTAAAAAAGACAATGTATTTCAGCTCAAAGCTCGCTGGTAAACTTTCATTGCGCTTGTTTAGCTTCCCCTCACAGCGGTGCAACTGCAGAGATCTGGGGTTTCCTGTTGTTTACTTCTCCTTTTGGCTCACGGATGCTTGGAGCTCGTCAGATGGCACTGATGATATTTTTGTTTGTGAGAAAGTTCGAAAGAGGGGTGTTATTATTGCCTTCGTACCTAGCAAACCTCGGTAATGAAAGCCTGTAATGTTTACACGCTCGGCGTGCAGCTTACATGTGTTTGTGTCTTTGTAAACATGTGATGAAGGTATTTACCTGTGCTGTACTTCTAATGATGGCTCACGTGTGAAGACTGTTTCTGGCTGTGCTTGCCTTTGCCGTTTTTAAATCAATCATTTCTGAGAAAAAGCTAAATATACAAAAAGATAAAAAAGATTTTTATTGAGTTACTGTCAGCATTAGGGTTTGTTTGAGTATGTGATGAGGTCTTCAACCAGTGGTGTCCAATCCTGGTCCTCGAGGGCCACTATCCCGCATGTTTTAGTTGTTTCCCTGCTCTTCAGCGGGTCTTCAAGTTCTGCAAAAGCCTCTTAATCAATATTTATTCAAATCAGGTGTGTCAAAGCAGAGAAGCGACTAAAACACGCAGGATAGCGGCCCTCAAGGACCAGGATTGGACACCACTGTCATAAACAATCCATCTGTTGCTTATCGTCAAATCTTTACCGTTTTTACTGATGTTTTATTTCCTCTGCAGGTGGCCATTAAGATTATTGACAAGACCCAACTGGATGCTGTTAACCTGGAGAAAATCTACAGGGAAGTTCAGATCATGAAGATGCTGGACCACCCTCACATCATCAAGCTGTACCAGGTGAGCGTTTAGCATTGGTACCTTTTTAATCGACAGTGGTTCACTTCGTTTGTCAACCTATCGTGAAAGATTTGAACAAAATTATTGATTTTTGGAGTTGCTGGTTTCCTCCTTCAGTTATTTGCTCCATTATGTCTTCTTGCTTTTATCTGATCTATTATGAGTTATTGTCTCTCAAATTGAAATGTTTGTGATTCTCTCATTGTGTATTGCTGCTAAGATAAAAGATTTAATCTTGTTTTTGTTTTTTTCCTCTGCACTGGTAATCAGTGCTTTTTGCTTTTCTGTCTTTCTAGTCCAACAAGCTAGGCCAATCAAGAGATTTTGTTAGAAATTAAATTATTTCTTGATTTTTGAGATCTAACTCGTTGCAACTTGCGGCTATACAATAAACTGCACTTGCGTAAATGAACAAAAATACTATTTTTATCTGAGATGATGTGGCAAGTTTAGCTGAAATCAAGATATGAGGCAAGAGTTTGATTCACAAGAAAAGTCTAAAGAAAAAGAAGAATAAAATAAATACAGACAAAAATGTTTGGGTTTTTTTGTATTTTAAAAGAATTGTTCTTAGAAAATAACTAGAAGGAGGAAATATTTTTGAGAACTTTATTCTGAGACCATTTCCTATTTACATTTTTTTACCAACCTTATTAATAATTTTTGCTGTAGGTATAGCATTGCTTTCAAAAGAATTAGTTCACTTTTCCTCAACTTTATCTCAGCTTGAGCTTTCTACAGCGTTGACTTAAACTCAGTGTTCCCTTTAAGTTGAACTGTTACACTGACTAAAAACTATTTAAATGAAAATGTATTCTTATGCATTGAATCTTATTTAAAAGTTCATTTAGCTACCTTATTTTACATGTTTTACTCTTAGACAATTTATAATAAATTTTTCCTATTTATCCTCGTCCCACAAACTGCGCAGCCTGCAGGGCCTTTGACGGATGTCGACATCTTTCATTTTGTTAGTTTGATCTAGCCGAGTCAAAGTCTATCTTAGCGAAGCCTGCTCGTGGTTTGTCGACAGAGATCAGGGGTCAGAATGAGATATGTAACGCATGTTGGAGTGAATGTGACATCTGTTTAGGTGAGGGGGGGAGTGTGTGCACAGATCAACTTTATGGAACAAAATTTATCATTTCTTCTTGGTGATCTTCTGTTCAGCTGCTTAAGCAGACGGAGCGTTTAAAGTGCAGAACTGATCCAGGTCATTTTCTAATGCTTTAGCAAACAGATGCTGTCCAGTAGAACCTGCTACTGCTGGATAGTTGGGGGGGGGGGGGGGGAATGAGAGCATGGTTAATGACTGACTGACTCTTGGTACTGTTTGTGTCTTTGCATGTGTTGTGCACTGCATGAATTGGTGGGTAGAGGTGATATGAATGAAGTCATCTTCTGGAGTGTCAGGTCGGACTTACTGTTTTGAAATAAATATATGAATCTGTTTTACACTTGCTCATTTTGCTGACTGTCACCTTGCACACTTAGATTTATATAGTCCCTCAGAGATGAGAATTACTAGCTCTTGTCAGTCGCCCTTGAGTTGGTGGGACCTTGGAAAAAACGTATTTATGTAAACATGGGTGGAACACTAGTTTTTTTTTGCACAATGATTTAGCTGAAAACAACAACAAAACCAAAAAGGTTCCAAATGAATCTGATAGAAGAAATCTACTTTATTTTTGCACACCTAATATGCTGTAGTATTACTTTTAATGTGAGTGGAAAAAAAGACACTTGTGTAAGTAATACTAGCTCAAAAGGTTTCTTGCAGTATTACGTTTTGAAGCTGAAAAAACAAAAAAAATTGAATAATATATTTTTGATTGGACAAAAATGGTCTCTTTAAATTATGAGCATTACTATCTGAGAAATAAGGATTTTAAGTTAATAATAAATCAATGACTTTAAAAATACGAAGTGGAACTAATCACTAACTAGAAAGGGAAGCTAAGGAAACAAAGCATTGATTTTTTTTTTCTTTGTGCATACCATTTGTGTGCTTTCAACCAATATGTTGTTCTACATATTGAGTTCATTTTGTCCTCTCCACACATTAGGCATGATATTCAGTGTCCATCTATATTTCACAAGTTTGGACGAATGATCTTGAGTTGTTTGTCTTCCATTTTGAGAATTCGATGTCGACCAATTGATCAGTCAACCAATTAATTAGGACAAATATTGTCAATCGGTATCCGCGAGATCTGAGCAAACCAATTTGAATAGCAGGCGAGTGCGTTTGTGAGAAGCAGAGTGTTGCTGCGTATGACTCAACAACCTTGTATCAATTAAGCAAAGCTTTGCGCAACAATCCCAACTTTTCATTGGGATTTAATTTTAAGGCACAGCACCAGCAGACTAAAAAGGAGGTTCACTGGAGTCTTTTAAAGGAACAATATCATCTACCATGGGAAATAGTGATATTTAGAAATCTGGAAGCGTTGTAAAAATTGTTTTGAACCTTTTTCTATTCATACTATTGACTATCACATCCAATTGTAAGCATAAGTCTAAATTTCTTCTGTTTTTTTGTTGTTCCTTTTAATGGTTATAGTTATGGGTAAAAAAAATTACAAAAATGCTTTCATGCAAAACATTTTTTCTGAAGAAGGATGGTTTATCCAAAATGTCACTACTAGAAATAAAGTTCTGCATGCAAGCTTTGTTTGGTGAGAGTATTGCTTAGTTTTCTTCATGTTTGCTGTTTTTTTCTGATTTGTAAAAAATTGACTTCAGCCATTTAAAAACCTTTTTACTGGTTTACTTCTATTGGGATTTTTGATTCACTGTCATTGATTATATAACATGTTTTTGGCTAATGTCATCATTAGCACCTGTCTAAACACATTGTTTTCCAACTTTAACGTCAGTTTTCCACTTATTTTTGACCTATTCAGAAAAGCATACAAACTTGTGGCTGTGCACTGCGCAAGCTCATTGATTAAAAGACAAGTTTAATTGCGGGATAATTTCAAGAGAGAAACGGATCGATTCATTCAGGAGCAGTGAAGTAATTGCATGTGTGTTACGAGTCCTGTGGCACCATCAGTCGATCCACCGGGGCTTCATTTTTACAGAAGTTGTATGTACGTCTGTTCAGTATTAGAGTTTCCAAAACTCAAAGTACGGCTTTGTAAACTGAGTTGCTTTAGTTTTTCATTTTGCAACGGTAGCTGAGGAAAGTAAAACTTGTTTTACCCACTGCAGTTACTGTGCTGGCTGCTGTTTGTCACAAAACAGCCTCACCACCAAAAAATGTATTATATAAACCTCCGGGTCCTGTTGCTTTGTTTAGAGAGTGTAAATACATGTTCATTATCTTTGCACAGCCACGGAGCAGTGCTGCAGCTTTGTGTTGGGTTATTTTGAAGTATATCATTATTTCTAACAGGCCTATCCATCCAATCAGCTTTGGTCAATTAGTTAGTCCCCTTCACGTCTCATAAACTGCGGTTGACCCCGTGGCCCAGAAGAAAGCCTTACCTAATGAAGATACACAAAGACACAAATTAACTGTGGACGCCTGTCTTGTTTTCCCTGTGTTGTGTGGCCTCTTTTCTGACCCCAGTCTATTATTTTATTTAATTTTTTTGGTTCACATCTCCCAGTCCTCGGATTCTCCTGCGTGTTCTGCTCTCCACTTTCCCTTTTGGCTGCTGGTGCTTGTTCTGCAAGTACAAATGTTTTCAAGCGACAAAAGCGCTTTGTCTCTCTGTACTTTCATTATAATGCCAGCACAAAATGAGAATTTCATTTGACTGCCGATTTTCAAACGAGAATTTTGTTTCAATATCAGCGGTGTTGCTAGAATCGCTTGAGTACGTCAATGGACTGACTGTGACCTGAAATCGATATCCTCTGCCTCACAATCGATACCCAGTGTTGAACTCATTAGAAGAATTACTTTTAGTGAAATACATTATTTATATTGCTGGTGTAAAAACAGTTTACGGTCATAAAGCATGTGATTAACCACAGGAAGTGGAGCTGCCCGAGCTTATAGCAGCAGAAAAAAAGAGGAAGTCATGAAAGTCATGCTGATCAGATATCAAGAAGTACCAAAAATAGATTATAATTTGGACTTTTTTTAGGATCAGAGTTAAAACTCTGACATCCTTTTTTGCATTACAATTTATTTCATGACAGCCTTTTGCTATAGACCAACATAATTTGTTGTAAATTGTTCTGTCACAGACTTTTTTTTTTCTTTCTTGTAAATGTCAAAAACAAAATTTATCAAAATGTTTAGGGTAAAAAAAAAAAAATGTTTGTCCTTCAACGTTTGTTGTGAGTGGACTGTGTCAAAAACTGGAGTAAAGGTCAAAATGTCTTCATATTTGTGTAAACCTTTGTGTGTCCTAAATAAATAAACAAAGCACATGTTAAAAGAACAAATGCTGGTTTTCAGTTGGGATTAGAAGATATAAAAAATGTGAACTCCAACATTGCTGCCTCACAAGAGTTTTATAAATAGTTAAGTAAGATAACAGACTAACAACACGCAACATTTCAAGCGTTATTTACATTTTGTCAGAAAAGAAACAGAAGATGTAGTGATCAGCAATGAAGTGAACCTCTTTTATATTAAACCTTTTATTCAATGCACATGTAAGTAAGCACTTCAATAAATAAATGTGTGTCTGTGCGTCAGAGTACCACTACTGTTCGTGCTGTTATACTGGCATGCCATAATAAAACGGAGCCATGCTAAGTTGCACCTTTTTGTTTTTTCCTGCTGTGATAAGTTCAAATGTCTCTGAGAAAGCTTCATCTTCCAGAGTAGTTCTCCGCTGGCTCACAACTGAGTACCCCTACATAGGCTTAAGTAATCAATCAGTTTGTGTTGTCAAAGGAAGACTAAATGCTTTTTTTTTTTTTTTTTTTGCACAACCCAGAGTCACCTCTTTCATTTCCCAAATCCGTGAATTGGTCAGTTTAACAGATGGAAAATTGATCACAAACAAAAGAGCGTGGGATTTTCTAGTGTGAATGTCTGGCTCGCTGCGTCTGATTCATCCTCTGCCTCTCCATCTGATTCGCCCCTCCGCATATAATTCTCATCTCCTGAGTGTTTCTGCTGCTAAATCGGTTCTCCTCCTCCTACACAACACAGCACCGTGTCAGGACTGAAAGGTTTTAAGTACTATACAGATACACTCAGCAACACCAACCGTCCACCTCCATTCTTTTACATGGATGCCGTATTTAGACCCTGTGCCATTCATGCTTTTTGTTTGTTTGGGATTTTTTTGCGGATGGCACACGCTGCAGTTTAATCACAGTGTGAGCCCCCGTGGTTGATTGTGTAGCGTTTTTCGCTTGTTCTTATTTTCTCTTGCTGCAGCAGTCTGTTTTTTTGTTTTGTTTTGTTTTGATAGTTCTACTGAAATGTGGTCTTTCTGTGTGTATTCACTTATCCCCTCTTTTCCTCACCCCCCCATCGCCCCCTCGTTCCTTCATCCTCTCCCTTTTTCAGGTGATGGAGACGAAGAACATGCTGTACTTAGTCACGGAGTATGCCAAGAATGGCGAGATTTTCGGTGAGTCTTCTTTTTTTTTTTTCAGTACGAGATCAGTCCTTTCCTAAATAATTAGCAATGTTGCCCAACCTCGGCCATTCACGTTCTTTATTTATCAGCCAATCCAAAACATTGCTCTTCTGCATCAGAATGGTTTTTGACAATCAAGGAAGTATCCGAGTCCTTTGAGTTTGCTTTCCTCCCACAGGTGTCCCAGCCCCAGTCTCAAAGGTCATATGATTAGTGGAAATGTGCGAACAATGTCCTGATGTAACCTTCGTCATGTGCTACTAGCATTTTTCTGAATGTGCTGACATTGTCTTTTCAAATAAAATGACATCACTGATAGCCTGTCGAGGCCACAGAGAGGCAACCTCAAAGAGAAAAAAGTTAATTTATTACCAAAGGTGCTGCCGAATCACCTGCATGGAACAGATTTACGGCCCGAACATTCATAATTGCACACGGTATCAAGATTACTTTCTTTCCGCTGCCAAGTACCAATGTAATTTCTTCCAATTAAAATGGCAGTTACATTACATTTGAATATTGTTTGTGAAATTATTGTCCCCGGTTAGAAGTTTAAAAGTATGCGCTTGTTTGTTTTTGTTCAGTTTATCTTTGTTTGCACTTTACAAACAGCTTTGCATCATATGACACGAGTGAAACATGTGACAGAGGAGGGTGAGAAGCTCTAAAGCTTTCTCAAGTAATCTTGTATTCCAAATCAAAACTTTAGAAGTGAAAACTGTTCATCACTAATGCCAAAATGTATGATCATTTAATGATTTTAAAGTCACAGAGGATAAGCAAAGCGTACAGATACTCACAATCTGAGGAGATAGGGCAGACAGGTGTAAAATATTCCAATCTTTGGCAATTATAAATATGTTGGTCAATAAGTCTATGGATATTATTTACAGCTGTATAAAACTTTTGTCTTACAGAAGAGTTTAAGCAAAATAAATAAATAAATAAATAAATACAATTACTTGCAGTCTTGCCACACCTAAATTTCAGAAGTCATTGTGGAAAGATTGCTATCATCATCATTCTGGAAATTAATGTTATAAAATTCCAAGAAACCATTACAATTTTGAGATTATATAGATGCTACAACAAAACTTCCACTGACTTGTCATATTGGCATTAATATCTTTGCTAACAACAAAGACCAAATGTGGCAGTTTTGGCACATTTGTTTTGAGCCAAAGCTTGGTGAGGTAAACAAATTACAGCAGAAAGACTATGGGAACAGACTTTTAAAAAAATGGTTCTTTTTGTAAAGATAATGTTTTCCAAGCAGGATTCATACACACAAAATTGTTCTGTAAGGAAATAGGCTCATATTTGCTATGCTGAAGTGGTTTAAGTTCCTAATAGGGCTGTTCTCCGCACAGTAGAAATGTCAGCTGAGATGCACTGTTTTAATGTGGGGGGGATTAAAAAAAAACAAAACATCAGTGCAAGCAAAGACAAACAAGTCCGAACACAGCAAGAATAGTACTTGAAGATAAAATTTCTCTTGGTTTCCCATTGCACTGTTATGAGGTTTATCTAACAGGCACTATTTATCTGCGATGAGTACAGAATCCAATCTTCAGTCCAGCTCATTCCACATCAGCTCATAAAAATGTCCATTTTTTCCTTCTCTTTTTTGCTGTTTTTTTCTAAATGTTTAGATCAAGGCAGGCTGCGTTGTTGTTTTTTAAAGATGTTGATGAAGATATATTGGCTATGTGGTTTTAACAAATACAGTATAAATGTACTTAAATGATAAATATTAATACGTAGTCAGGCAAACAAAGATAAAATCTGATAAAATGACAACAAACTTCAGCAGGAAAATCTAAAAACTAGTTTATTAGGAGCTCATTTTAAAAAGCCGTTTTCAAACGGGGTTCAAATGTGTACAGAGATATCGTGCGTCTCTGTCAGATCGTTAGTGATAGAGCTCTGACAGACAAAGCACGGCCACTTCAATATCTTCAATCCTAATCCTGGAATCTCCAATACTGACCCACCAGGCTTCGCCCAGGTTCATGTGTGGTTAGACTTCCACTGATATATATATATATATATATATATATATATATTCAGGGTCTAGTCCCAAATGTGTCTTTTAAAAATGTGATAAGTAGAATCTGAACCTCAATTCTGAAACACACAGGCAACCTGTGAGGTGAAGCTAAAATTAGGTTTATGCATTCTCTTCTGCAGCAGTCGGTGAGGAGCACGCCTGCTTGGTTTCAAAGTGAAGTCTGAAATGGTTGGATTTCTTTCGGTGTGCATAGATTGTTTTACATTAGTTTTGATGGAATAAATGCAATTGCTATCATTTGGGGCAAAAGGGAATGTCATAAATTTTGAGATTCTTTGTAATTAAATAAAATGACAGTTACAAGATATTGTACATTGTGTGCCAAAAAAACTGCAGTCAAATTAAACAAAAATAAGAAGTGGCAGGCCTAAAAACTATCTGCAGAAAATAAGAAATGGGGGGAAAAAAATCCAGCAAAGACCTGACGCAGGACTGGAGAGGTAAATCATCCCTTAGTTGAACTACCATGTGCTAAGATTTTAGCTAATAAATCTTTGGGAATTGCTTGGTTGGTGTTAAAGTACTATTTTATGTATGTCAAATCCTGCTTTTTTATTTTTATTGATTAGACAAGAACACAATTGAAAATGGGTCCCTTGCTAAATTGTCTGTTACATGTCAACACAACGCTGGTTTATTTCTGGAGTTTATAAAAGCCTTATTGGGCTTGAATAGTCAGAATTTAAGTGTCTGAAACAAAAACATTCTTCTAAATATGGTCAGGTAGTCAAATAAAAAAGAGTGAAAAAGCTGCTAGAGTTAAAAAAAAAATACTTTGAAAGACCTTCAGATAGTCTGGAGAAGTATTGATCAGGTCCATTTTTAAAAGATTACAAAACAGTTTAGTTTATTGGAAACAAAATATAAAGAAACTAGGAATGATTTAGGAACGAATTAGGAAAGACTTGTGCACAAAAAAATGAAAGAAAGAAAAGAGCTTAGTGCAAATCTTTGTTGTACTCCTCAAAATATGTTCTGTGAAAAAGAGACGATCATTTGTTGCAATGCTAAAAGTCCTAAAGGATAGAACTGAACAGTTGGGTAACAAGAATCCTCTGCAAAATGAAGATTATTAAGGATTTTGAGGCAAGCAGCCTCAGGCTATTGCTTGTTATAAAGGCAGACAGAATTTTTTGAACTAAACGAGTTCCTGAAATGAATTTAATTAACTGTTCAAAGGAAAGGGCAGGTCATGCAGATTTGAGAGCGATCCTGACACTTTAAACCTTGCTCCGACAGTCTGCAGTCATTAGCTGCCTTAAACAGCGTCCGAGCGTTTAATTTAAATCGCTTCTTTTCCACTGAAGCAGTTCCTGCCCACAAAAAGGAGAAGGCCATATAAAGTTAGCAAAGTGTTTTCTGGTGGTTTGTGCTTCATTTTTTTACCTTGTCTGGAAGGAACAGGAATGTTGGAGACCAAGGTCTGGAAGTGCAGGAAAGATTTGAGAAGGAACTGCATGGAGGATTGCTTGACTGGCAAATCCGTTTTTAGAGCAAACGTTCTTAATGAAGATTAGCAGAGTCTTGAGTTGAAGTGGACTGTTCTGGTTTACAGCTACATTTGCAAAAACATGGCATGGATGGGAAAGTGATTGGAAGAAAGTACAATATTTAGTTATAAAAACAAAATCTCCATTTGGTAGGCACAAAGATGGATTGATTATAAATTATTTTATTTTTACACCTAAAGGGAAGGCTATATATACAATAATATCATTAAAAGTGCTACAGGTGAACAATACAAATACATAAAGGATGTATTTTCTAACAGACTACAGGTCCATGCCATAGCAACCCTGAGACCCAGTCCAAATAGGACTACAGTTTTGTGAATACACAGTTTATTTATTTATTTTTTTATCAGCCGTACATCCACATGGAAACGGCCTTTGCGTTTCCTGTTGCATTTTTTTTGTGTGGATAGCCTAAACACAACCTTTGAAAATGATGGTGTTATGGACCCAGCTCCTGGCTAACCTACAACCCCAGTAATGACAGATTACATGTTTGTGTTGCAGATGCCTTCGTATTCTGTTTTGCTTCAATGAACAGACGTGGATGATGAACAATAACATTGCCTTGAATAGAGCAAAGCAAAACCCCTTATTATTACATCAAATAATCCAGTGCCAAAAAGCGTTTTTAACACTTTATTGAACTGTCAACAACATTAAAGCAAACGGTGCAGAAAAAGGTCAAAAGTATACATTAAAAATGTAAAAGTCTGACAGATGTATATAGAATTTTCCCTGAACTTCTTGAACATTATGAGGAAAACACTTCCCACTCTCAATGGATACTCTGCATGAAATCATTTTATTATGTCTCCATATTTAGACCGACACAACTGTATTTTTACTTAAAATCTTTTCTTGATTCTGAGATAAAGTATTCCTGCTTAAAATATTTAAGAAATGTCATCTGTAACTTCTTTTGGGAAAATTAGGTCATGTTTTACTCCTTTAGCTACTTAACTAATTAAGACCTGATTTGACATGAGAGTATGGCTAATCCCTTTCTGAGAGGATCCCTAAGGTCTTAAAGGTGAAAAGTATTTTGAAGCTAACATAAATTTTAAAAAGTCATAAATGGTGCTTGTCTGTCATTTAAAAGAATTTACACTCATTTAAAATGTATAATAAAAGATCAACAAAATTACTAGGGTCTTGTTGGCATTTCCGTGATCACTCAGAAGTGTGGCGTATCCACTGCCAAACAGAGGAATGCAAACAAGGAAGTAAATGGCAAATAAGGATAGTGTGTTGGTGAAATGGTTACAATTAATTGTATAACCATTAAATTGTGAGTCATTCTTCAGCTTCCCGAAGGACAAGAAAGTTTGATGGATGTAGTCAGTTTAGCTCCTGGTGAAAATGACAACCCGAAGTCTGGTGACTGACAGTAGAGTTAACGTTTTGAAGAGGACCATCTGAGATCTAAACCTTCAATTAAAGAACCACCACCCCTAGCTGTCTGGATGGGAAACTCCTTGAAGACTGTGTGATGTCATTGCACAGCTTGGGGGTTCCCCTTCTGAAAGTTCCTGACAGCATCACTCCAGATCAATGTTTTCAAACCGGTACTCCTGTTAACAAAACTTGCTGCTTCCTCTGTTTCCATTTCCCCTGATAAACACTGTGACTGTAACCTCCTCAGTGTCCTACAGCGGTCTGTCACAGCTGGCCCCGCCTCCTTCTGCATCACTAACTAAGGAGGGAACTCCGCCCACACAGTCCCCCCCACTTCAGGATTTTGACACAAAAAACAAGTCATTAACGTTTTAAATCAGAGGAATGCACCACTAGAGTGTTTTATGATGGTGTTTAACTAAAAGAAAAACATGAGAACTCATTATTTTAATATTTTATTTCATTTCACCTTTAAAAGGTTTTTCAATTCTGAGACTGACACTTTTACGCTTAACAAATTATGAGCAGAAGTTGCTGTTCGGTTCATGAACCTTGTAGGTTGATAGGCTCACCTGTGAGACCGTCTGAGAAGTTTTGCTCTTAACCTACTTCCAGACAGAGGAGCTGATTGCTCAAGCAGTAGGCAGTGTCTTTCGTGTGCTCGTGCATTTTGTTTGTGCGTTTCTGAGTTTGGGACCAGTGCTCCACTTGTGATGTTGACTCAGCAGCAGCAGCAGCTCTTGCTCCTGTGACCTAGAGAGAACTGGGGAGCGGCCTCAAGAAAATCTGAATGGGGGTGGGGGGGGGAAGCAGAGTGGTTAAAAATGCAAAGGGAGTGTAGAAATGTTCAGAGATAAGATGGGCACAGTCTTTACTCAGTGTACACATTTTACAGCTCTGCAGCTTACTGTGCCAAGGGTTGCTTTGTTTAAACTGGTGGTCAAACTTTATGAAGAAGCATTTATCAAATTTAGATAAATGGTATAAATACAGAAAAAATATGCAAATCTCTATAGATTTATTCAAGAACCATCAGTTCTGACAATTTCCTATTATAGCATCTATTCCATTAAATAACCATTCAAAATTGGTCAAGCTCATTTTCTGTAATCCATGGATTATTTTTTTTTCTTCCTCTTTAGACATTATAAAACCATTGTGTCCTGATTCCTCAGACCCCTCTGCTCTGATTGCGCAATGTAATGTAGTTATGTAAGGCATTTATATGTCAACATCAGCTGCAGCAACAGCAGCTTGGAGACACCGAGCGGTAGCTGCTGCAGCGCTGGACTAGTATTGCAGTCTTCAATCTCACAAAATTGAACAATCACTTTTGATTTCCAAATATACTTCCTGAGGTTGGATTGAGTCAGGATGCACTCAGGCAAACAGATAAACTGCCATGGCTGATTCTCTGCTCTCTTCCTCCACTGTTTCCCCCACCGCCCCTGGAGATTTGCCTCCTCTTTGCTGTCATGATGAAATTGTCAGGTCTGTTCTTGGCTATAGTTTACAAAAAGTGGAAGGTGTGTTTGATGGTAGTGCAGTGAATTAAATCAAACGCTTAAAGGAGCTGCGAGGAGGGGGCAGCGTGTGTGTCTTGAGTTGTAAAGACAAAGAAAATCATCTCTGGGTTTAGCTCCAGGAAGCAAAGAATGATGGGTTCGTCCTCACAAAAGCATGGGTGGGCACCGTGATGGGCTCGGCTCAGACGCTGGTGCCAGTTTGTGTTGATGTGCCTTTGTCTGTCTGCCTGTCAGTTTGTCGCTCCACAGTCTGCCTCAACACCGCAGGATGGATCAAACCTGGAAATTGGGTCAACCACAATTTAGGCGAATCGCAGAAAGCGGCGGCAAGAGGGGAGAGGAGACGGAAGAACATAGAGGCGAGAGCAGGGGGACATCCTTTTGAATTTGGGAGGTGGTGGGGAAATGTAGGGCATGCATATTTAAGAAAGCACTGCTGGAGAGAGGGAAGCGTAGTAGCTGGCAGTGAGTCAAATCACTCGTGCACATCTCTTATCTCACTGTTGGAAAGAGACTCAGACACTGAGAGTGTTGACTTCAAAGGAGCACTTAGGCTATTTTTGAGACACATTCTTATTTACATACAGTAGGGTGTCAGTTTCTATCTTTCTATGTGCCATCCTTCATGATTCATAACCAGTTTTTTTTGCTGATCTTGTAGTCACCAGGGTGTGGCAGCTTTGACTTTGATGACCGTAGAAGGAAAGGTTGAATAAAGGAGTGACTGTACATTAGGAATAATTATTATCTGGTGCTAAAAAAACTTGACTGCAATACTTCCATGCATTACATTTTTTTAAGAAAATGACTCAAATCTCGAGGAAAACGTGATGTACATTATATGTGGGGGAAAAAGCTGATTCACTCTAAATTGACTTTTGTCATTAAACTGGAAATCCTAACACCCACCACCGAAAGGTGAAACAGTAGTAATGTTTTTACCTTCAGCATGTACAGTATTTGCCTGTTTGACTGTTGGCAAAGTATCTCATGAACCAGTAGAGGGATTTGAACGAAACTTTTATAAAGTAATCACTGGATGCAAAAAAAAACTGATTAATGTTTGAAGTTAACACACTTCAAGTTGTTTAGCACAGCCACTTGACCTTAGAAACCAACAATGGCTGGAACTCAGTCCGTTTTAGATATTGAGCTATAATTGTATGTGTTAGTAGCTAAGAGTCATTCACAGCACATTCTTTGAACATGAGATCATACAATATTGCATAAGATTGTGCGTAACATTATTTTTCAAGGTTTGACTGAAAGAGCCATAACTATTATTTCGGAACATACGATAATCTTAGTTTTAAAACACTGGCATTAAAGGTGGCAGGCGACATACATTCCTTTTAGGAAATGCTAACCCTTTACATTTGTATCATTTTCAAGCTAAAACAAAAAACAAAAGGTGAAACAAAAATTTGATCTTAAAGGAAAATCACATTTAATATCTAAAACTTTTAGATGTTAAAGACAAATCTGTTCTATTGTGGAACAAACAATAAAGCTATTTATCTATGCAATTGCTGACAGTTTTACACTGTTAAGTTAATAGATTATA
The DNA here is from genome assembly GCF_001649575.2 of Kryptolebias marmoratus. Taxonomy (NCBI): domain Eukaryota; kingdom Metazoa; phylum Chordata; class Actinopteri; order Cyprinodontiformes; family Rivulidae; genus Kryptolebias; species Kryptolebias marmoratus. The sequence continues at coordinate 13,036,828 of NC_051431.1, read as the reverse complement.
AGTAGATACAAAACTACAGAAGTGGAACTTGAGAGAAGGTGTTGTATAGTCAGTCTGATGGCTGACAGACTGGACCAATTACTGAATGTCTTTTATCTTGACTGTGGTAAATGACATCACCCCACTTTACCTCGGTGTAATTCTTATGAGCCTAAAATGTATTTCCTTGCAGAGAGTTTGACAGTTCCAGACACCCCTCTTTGGAAACTTGCAGTGTGTTTTCAGCTGAGTGACAGGCAGGATTTTATGTAGCATCTTTGAGAGATTTCACCTGCCGTATAGGAAACTATTGTACGGAACATGCATCAAATCAAACTGACATGTTTTTTTCCTTATTTGAAAGTTGATCTGAGGTAATTTGTTCTCATTTTCAAGTCATTTCAGACATCTGGAAACAGTGTGTTTTACTTTGCCGTTTTCTTTTTTTTTGATTGCAGAAAGATTGAACTGTGGATTTTCCATATTTTCTCTTGCAAGCTTCATTTTTAATAACATTCAATTCATCTATTACTGCAACCCATTCCCAAAAAACTGGAAGTGCTAAAGCTCTCGCTTCTGTGTAAATTGTCGTTCATTCTTTCTCGCAACACTTACAGTTCGTGTACATGTTCTGGCATTAAGGATATGGTGTGGGGAGGTTTTAGTTGTTCTTTGTTTTTGTCTCATTTCTCCAAAACACATCTTAAGATGTACAAGGTTAATGTTGGATTTTTAGTTCTGACATTCTGCTCAGATTTGCTGTTTAAAAATACTTGAAGAAAATTGACAATTTCATACTTTTTTGTAATATCAAAATAAGAACACAAGTGTTGTGGCCAGTGCATGATTAAAAAGGTAATAACACCAAATGTGTTGTAATTTTTCTATAAAATAAAAGATGAAGCCAAAAAATTCAATAGACCTATTAATATATTAGTTATTTATCAGCCCTGATTGTTTAAAAACTCCTGCTTTTATGAAATGTGTAAATGAGTGTGTCTGTGTAAACATTTACAAGAGGATCTTTTTTTGCTTCCTTTTTGCCTAATCCACCATTTTGTTTCCATTTGAATGGGCAGTTTTATTTGTCACTTTTCAGTGAAGGAGTTAAAGAAACCTTTGCTGTCATGTTCCAGTTGCTGCAGTTCGTTCAGTGGTGTTATATCAAATAAAGGGACAGCAATCAGCTCCAGCTGGCTCAGATCCACTTAAACCTTTAGCATGTTTGTATTAAATCAGCACCGACATCTATCAACATGCATATAGATGTGACTTTAATGAGGATTGTGCTCTTTAAGTGGTTTGGGCATCAACTACTGTGTGCGTGTGTTTGCCTCTTGTTCTCTACACAAACACAAGTATCTCCATGCTCCTCATGCTTTCCCCCCACAGTGATATCTGAAGTCTTGCCAGAGCTCCGTCCAACAAGCCAATTTGTATCCATGATGTTTGTCCTGTCCAAACCTGAGCAGCTGTTAAGAGACTTAGCTCCTCACCCGGCTCTCCGCAGAAGTGGAACACAGTGGTTGTTGAGCTGTTTCCCTAATACCCCTATGATTCATACTTGTTCTGTTCCCTTTCCCAGAATGGCGTTCTGCATGCCTCACAGTGCTGAGGTCTGTACCCTCACCAGCACTGTATCAGTGGATTACTCATCGTTCAACTGGGGCAACATATTGCATTTTGTGTGTGTGTGTGTGTGTGCGTGCGTGTGTGTGGCAGTTCTAACAGTAATGGTTTGTTGTTCAAGTGCCACTGAGTAACACAAAGCTTCTCCTTGTTCTTACAAAAATAAATTACATTGTTAAAGTTAAGCAAAGCGTTAAAATACTCTCCCAGTGTTTGTTTTATACCTGGAAACTTGTAAATCTTTAAGCGGCAGTCGGAAGCCTGGAAACCAAAATGCTTTAAAAGTCAGAGTTTTTTACTCTCAAAAGGGAATATTTGCTAGTTTTCTTGATCTCCCATGATTGTAACAGAATATATTTGAATTGTAGACTGCTTGTTTGACCAAAAAGGTAGTAATAGAGCTAATTGCTAATTAATTAGCTCCAGTCCTCACAAAACTACTTTAGACATGTTTTGCATAGCCAAGAATGGAAAAATTATCCATTCCAAACGGCAAAGATTGTCTAAAAGTGTATGATGTTATATTTTGATCGTCATAGTTCCTCCTTTTGTTGTGGCAGAGATACATTTTTAGACAGATTTTATCTGACAATGGGGTTAAGGAATGTACTAACAACTTAAGGCTCTTTAGCCGCCTGACAGTCACCTCATCTGAACACAAGATTGTTGTCTGGTATTTTAGCTGATGGAGGCAGACCAACAAATGGGACAGATTTGATCCTAGAACAATTAAAGGCCTGCCACTGTCGATTTCAGACGACCTCGACACATTCCTCTCCCCAGTGTGCCTTTTGATTAGCATTGACGCTTGAAGGATGCCTTTGTCACCGAGGAGCCTCTTTTATGAAATTCGCCAGCTACCATCTAATCATGTTCTCTATCTGACAGATGTGAACTATTTATCAACCATTCTGATGATTGTAGACGTTTTATAGAGCAGCTTTGGTTTTCGAGTCATTTTTACTGTCTACGATTTATTTAAACACAAAGCTGACCCTTTGCTCAACCCTAAACTGAAAAAAGTCTACGTACTGAAGGGTTTTTAGAATGTGAAGCATCAGGAATAATGTTGCACTTCTTTTAATCTTTCATGATTAGCTGCTTGCATACTGTTTCTGATGTTCCAAGTTTATGAACACAAATTAACTGGATTCTTCTTATTTTATTCTTTACTTGCACATCATTGAAATAGTTGTACGTGTTTAGTGCGAGGCTTTGCAGCTACATCTATGCCTGGCCGTGTAATTTTCAGATGATTTCATTCTTTACATCTCTCTCGTGTCTCCATGTGTTGTTTCGGGTTCTGTTGTGGTTATTGTGCATTGTTGTCAGGTTTAGGCAGTGCTCTGTGTCCATGCCAGCTGGAAGGAAAGCCAGTGCAAAGTGTCCTCTGTTGTTTGCCACTAAGTGCGAATTGAAGAGTTAGCAAGCTATCTAGACAGAGAGGTGTGAAGATGAACCCTGCAGACAACAACAAACACCACACTTTTCAAAGCTCACGGGGCAGTAGCAAATTTTGCATCTTGTGAAATTGTCTGTCGGTCAGCATTTGTAAGAAAAAAAAAATGTAAATTGCAAATTTAGAATGTTAGTAAAACAATCAGGGAGGTGAGAGCAGGCTCTGAGGGAAAGGTAATTGATCTGGACACTTTGTGGAACCCCTCAAGGACAGAACTGAGTTCAGTTTTGTGTTTTTCTAATCAACTGCAAACTCTATTTTCTTTTTTTTTTTTTTTTTTCCTTCCCTGTTCCAAATAGATTCACAGATAAATCAAATAATTTTAATACTCACAGAACTAGAATACAGGGTTATGGTGAGATCAGTGCCTTGATTTGTCCAAACTGTCTGTCTTTTTTTCCCTGTGTGCTGTTTTCTTGCGCCGCCAAATTCGGCATTATTATCCAATCAATCCCCAGCTCAGAAGCTTATCCAAATTTTACTCATGTGGACAACATGTGCTGCAGCACGGTGACCACGCTGTGCGTTCTTCACCATCAGTCTCTGCCTACTCATCAACAGACGGTTAACACAAGAGTTTCCGAAGATAAATTACATCTTGTACAGAATCTGTTTTCTAAGCATGCTGAAATGAAGAGCAGCTGTAAACCAGTGCTGGCACCAAGCCTGCACTTCAGTAAAAGTAAATAATTCTTTCAGCAACAGTAATACTCAGAGGAATAATAAAAAATAAAAAAATAGAATCCGTTTGAATGTACTGTTTTCAGCTGTGCAGTGATGCCTTACACTGTGTCTGAAAGGTCTGATGAGGACTGATGTTGTGTAATCTGCATAAAATATCATCTGTATGTGGTTTGAACATGACACGTCACCGCTTTCCAATGCCTGTCTCTTTGGCTGCAGACTATCTGGCAAAGCACGGCCGTCTGAGTGAGCTGGAGGCCAGGAGGAAGTTCTGGCAGATTCTGTCTGCCGTCGAGTACTGTCACAACCGAAACATCGTCCACAGGGACCTGAAGGCAGAAAATCTGCTGCTAGACGGCCACATGAACATCAAGATTGCAGGTACTGTAAACACGGCAGTGAGGGGAGTGGTTCCGTAATCTCACTGAGAGATTAAGATCTTGTCAACAATGAAACCCAGTTTTCCAAAATGATTCTTTTTATTTGAATGTTTCTAAAAAAAAATCCTCTTAAACATGGTATTGTTTCTGGAAATGTTTTCATCCACATGGAATCGCCACAAACAGCGTAAAATGTTAAAAGGCCTGGATGTGGGGCTACAAAAATACACCAAAAACAGGAAACCTGGAGGCCTGGAGCGTGTGCATAAAGCTGCACTCTGGGTACAAAATGTAAACACAACAAGAGGAGGACTCCCTCGGGCCATAGGTTAGATTAGAGATGGGGGTTACGACATCAGTGTTTTCAAAAGATTGCATTTTGTCTGTCTACGCAAAGATGACTTTTTTTTTATTTTGAAACCCATTTTTCAAAAACAAACAAAAAAAATATATATACTGTTTTGGTGCTGCTAAAACACGTGGACAGGGCCTAAAAAAACAACAAATATTTAAGTGGAAACTTGGATTTGTTGCCTGTCGTGGTCTCGGCCCTGATGTTGCTCAAAAATATCTGAACTTTCTGCTCAAGACATTCGCACAGTGTTAAGTATCGATCGAGGGGCTGTTTGCAAGATAGCTGCCGGCTGAAAGAGGTTATAATCTTAAAATGTCACCAAGAGTTCAGAGGTTTGACTGACTGTGTTTTCAAAACTGAAGATCAGAGGAGCTTCAAAATCCATCCCCCCCTTTCAGCTTTAAATTTTGAGAGGGAAACATTAAAGATGACACAGGAATCGACTAAAAAGCAGGGATGATACTCATCTGGAGGACTAGAGTCAATTTTTTTTAAAAGTAAACAAGGAGCATTTGGAGCTATCTTGTGAGAATGCCAACCAGTAGAGGAGGGGAAGCCTCTTGAAGTGAGAGAGAGATGAGTTTGGTCCTAATGGAGGGGGGAAAAGGTGATAAAATGAAATGGCTACTTTAGGGAAAGAGTTGTGGATAAAAAGATGACGGAGTATACAAGGTGGCAGGGCTGCACCTGCTTTAAGAGACCAAGGTTTATCTCTGCTGATACTGAAGTCCATCAGAGTTGAGGCGATTTTAGATAGGCAGCTAAAAATACAGCTGTAAAAGAACATGCGCCTCAAAGAAAATGGGCTTTGTTCTCAACAGATTTTAAATGATAACTTTTAAGTACTTCAGTTTTGTCCTTTTTTTTTTTAAAGACTTGAGATTTCCACTTAGCACCCAATCAATGGTTTATCCAAGTGTTCAGTGGCTTTAATTCTTCAAAAAAGTAAAAAGCAAATTAAGATAAAACGAACACAACTTTAAATTTATTGATAAATTAGAAATGTGCATTTTAGCCGTGTCATTTCTGCAATCATCCTTTTTACTGTTTCTCAGAAGGCTCCGAGATGAAGATGTTATTACCCCAGCAGTAATTTTCACAAACACGTCTGACTCACGGCAGATTTTCAGCACCGCAGATTAGATTTGAAGCAGGAAAACAATGAACAGAACATTACCCGACTTGTGATTACAGAAATTGTCTCTCAGCAGCAGAAAGGTACATTCTGTGCTGCTCTGAACCCAAAACATGCAATTACAAGTTTGGTAAATGGTACATAAAGTTTAGATGAGTTTAAATGCCAGATTAATCCGATACATTAGATTAAGTTGTTCACATTTCTGTACTGAATTAGTATTATTGATCAACCTTTCACTGACTCAGTGTAAAAGACAGGATAAAATTTATTCTACTACTCCCTTTTTATGCTAATGCTTTGCTAATCTGCATCTAAAGCTGCAAATGGTGATTATTTTTAATCTTTGATAAGTAATAAACACAGCCAAACTAACTGTACGAACTCTAATTGTGGAAGCATCTAGCGAAATAAGAACTTTGCTGTAAGAAGTGGCAAAAAAAAAAAGCAGGAAAGATGGAGGCGGAGGAATGAAAGAAGCGTTAGTTTTCAGGACCTTGTTAGGTCAGGTTAGGGGCATTTCAGTCAGCAGACAGATGGAAAATAAGATTAGCCTTTTGCAACTTGCAAAAAGAAAGTGTAAGCGCAGCTGGATGAGGATTAAAAAGGGTTCAGAACTCACATTTAGGATACATTAACTTCACTGGACAAGAAAGTAGTAAAACCTGCCTTTTATTAATACAGCCAGCTGTTCTGCCACTGCAAGCCCCCCAGGCTGCACATGAAGGGCCACAGCTAGATGCTGCCATTTGTCCTTAGAAAAAACATAGAAGTCAATGTAATAAAAATAAAAAGCCAAGCAATGTGAAACTAAAGGCGATGTATAAGCTTTTAAAACAACTTTCACGTGAACTGCTATTAGATTTGTGGAACTGGATAAGGTTTGCTGCGAGCACACGCAAATTGACAATTTTTGACTGGTACACAATATGTTTCAGAGGAGTTGTGTTCTTAGTCAAGTTCATTATGTTATGACTCAGGACATCAGTCCTCAGCCATCCTTTTATTCGTGAACACGGCTCCTCAGATGTTTGGTATTTTTGCGTCATAAATTACACGAGCAATTAGTTAATTCTGTTTTTCCTGTTATTTCCACACCTGTCTGAATTCTGTAGACTGTAGACTAGACAAAGTGTCGATGCTCCTGCTTTTGTTTTTGTTTTTTTTCAGTCCAGCCAGGTCTCCCAGTTTTCTAAAGGCCAGCTCTGGTCAGTCTGTATGAAGCTTTACTGGCGGTCAGGCAAGGAAAGGTCACACTCGTGGCGGCTGCAGAGGAGAGTGCAACAGTAGCAGCAGGGAGTGCCCTTAATGTTTTCACTTCAAACAACCTCTTTTGGGTCGAGTTGACAGATTGAAGGGGACGGAAAGAACGGAGCAGAAATAACAAAAACAAGAGGGAGTGGCTGGATCGGAAAAAGACAAGTCTTCTTATTGCTCGTTTTTTTTGGGGGGGAGGTGGTTAATTTAGCTTTGGGATTAATAAAAAATGTAATTATTTTAGTTCAATATTATATATGTTTTTTTTCTTTTAGATGTGTTCACATGTTACAGGCTTATTAAATGCTGTTTAATGTTTCCTAAAAAATGAAGCCATCTAAATGGGGATGTTGCATGAAGTGAACCAAAGCCTAAAGGTGTTTCATGCCCCATTAGGTGATGTAGACACAACAAACATCCTCCTTCTCAGGTTGGCAAAACAGATTTCATTTTGTTTACACGTTGGAATTCTGCTGTATTAGAAACAAACAGAAAACGGTGTGTTTTGTTTAGTTAAAACTTCCCCAAGTAATTCAAAGTCGAGATTAAATTTGTAAATGTTGTATCTGAGGGTTTTTTGGTGTCGGATAAGGTGAACTCTGCAGTAGTTTATATTTTTCTTTAACTTCAGAACATGCAAGGTTAAAGAGAGACATTGGATAACTTTCCCTCTGCTCATTCTGCAACAGAGGTTTCCTAATAACAATTTGAACTTTATTTGTTACACACTCTACTTTCGATTAGGTCATGTCTCGCTTTTTTCTGTACATTAGATTGAGATTCAAGTTTGAATCATTTGAATCGTGACGACAAAGATGAAGAGGGGGGAAAAAAGATTTTCGCTTGATTAAAATGTTTAAAAGAAGAGCTGTACTGCTGGTATAGTTATATTTAGCGCTTAATTAAATCTGTAACTGCAGAAATCTGCCCTAATAGCTGCAGGAGTGCACGCATTTGCACTGAGAAGACACAGACTGGCAGGTGAATTGTATTTCCAGTGTAACACGTCTGATATTATGCTAATTCTGTTGTGTGTGACACTCACGTCTCACCACCACCACCACCACCACCGCCCCACCCTTTCCTGTAGAGCTGAGACTGCTGCTAGTAGCCTGCAGCGTGCCGGAGTGTTTGACGTCAACCCGTCTGCTCAGTATTCAGCTCCATGAAATGGGTCACAGCTTCTGACGATAAAACAACTGCACTGCTTTCACTCGCCCGCATCTCAAATTTTACCTCTGTGAAAACATCAGACAGTAAACAGAACTATAAGAAACTCGATATGACACACTTCTTCACCTTTTTGCTTCACTTCTGCCTTACCTGCCGGCTGCCTGCATTGCGATAATTAAACAGTTTGACTGAATGCGCTCACATCTGCTGTCTGCTTTTCAATTCGCTCTTCCTTAATCTCTCAAATCTGATTCCTGCGTGTATTTGGGCTAGAATCTCCTACATTTTTTCCAAGGAATGAACAGATTGCAATCCAGATTATTCATTGTCGTCATCTACTTTTACATTTAGCTTTTTTGTTTTTTTTTGCATTTTATTTAACAGCGGACAGTTGTTAGAAGATTGGTAAAGGCATACAAAAGGAAAGGCTTTTGTATATAAAAGTGGGTCCTAGGATTAGAGTGACAGATGCACTAAATTTTAGACTATTAAACGGAGGAAATAAATAAAACAATAGGATATTCCATGATCTCACTTGTTTAATATACATGTTCTTGACGTTTTTCCCACCAATCTTTCTTCCTTTTGAGGCAGAAATCAATCTCAGTAAATTTAAGTAAATGTCAACTTAAGTACATGAATGCGTCATCACAAATGACTTCAAAGCTCATCTGACAGAAGGAAAAAATAATGCCGCAATAAGACAATGGTGAGATGAGTCACACATTTTAACTGGTGTTTGATTATTAAAATTATTAGCATGCCTAAATGCCTCTTGCGTTGTGGCTTCTCTCCTCTGGTCTCACATTTCTGATGGAAAGGGACAAAGGTGCAAGTTGAGGACCTGAAGGACAAAAACCAAAGATTTATTGATTAGCAAATGAGATAAGAGGCGTGTCCTGTTCTCGAGTTGCACCCTACATGTGCAGCTCAAGCCAGGTAGAAAAATCTCATTGATGACTTTTTAAGTAGCCACTGAAATGATAAAAATCCTGTTTAGAGGTGACTAAATCCCCCTAAAAAAGTAAAAAGTAAAAATGCAGTGAAGCCATTGGTGCTTTTTGTTGGTGCGCCATAAACGGCTAATACTGTTTTTTGAGAATTAAAAGTGGTGATGCAGATTAAAACAGATATTTAAACTTTGATAAACACTTAACTTGATGAGTTTATTCATGAAATATTGTCTGACGTGTCTGTCGTTACTAGCTTTGTAGGAAGCAGTCATTGATTTTATATGTTTGTTTTTTTTAGGGGTATGTCTTCTGCATCCGTTGAAGAAAAAAATATATATATACTACCCATCAGTATATTGTGTTTTTACCATATTTAAGCATTTTGCAAATCTTAAAAGTAACCTAATTTACATGTTTGATAACTAGAAGTTATAGTTTTAGTTTGTTAACTAAAAGCTTCACACAATATGATTAATTTACTGCGTGTTATGTGGTTGATTTGAATTTGATTTAGAGATTATTGTTTATTTGGGGTTTATTGTAAACATTCACAATGAGAAAAGAGAAAAAGAACTTTTCACATCTTATTGTTTGTTTAATCTCACTCCACCTTCAGCCCCATTATATAAACTGGATTTTTTTTTAACTGTAATTTGTTTTGCAATGCATTTTTTATGTTTATGTAACTGTTTTAAATGATGAAAAGTGGGTGTGAGTGGAGACTAAAGTACAGCTGTCTGGTCCCATGACACCATCTCATTGATAATGGAATAACTAAGCATGGAGTCATTTGTTGTCGATTTTTTTGACACAATTGCAGATCTATAAAAACAACTAGCACTACCCATTAAAAGAGGGAGGGATTACATTAACAATAACACAAAACAGGAAAAACAAACTGCAAGTTCTCATATGTAAAAAGGCATTCCTGAACTTAAGAACGAAAGAGAAACAGTCGCATTGAAGATAAAACGGGATTATAATGAAAAATGTGTAAACGTAATCGAAGCTAATATGAAAAATAGGTTGCTTGAGTGATTTCAGGCACTAGAGTTGGCTCAGCGTGATTTTTGGATTGTTTAACCGCACTGTTTGCTTGGATTTTAATAAAAGGCAGGCTTGACATTTTGTGTGTGTTTGTGCTCGTTCTGCGTTTTTCTCCTGAAGATGAAAATCAAAGTTTTAGTCATTTTTCCGACAGCCAATCAGAGCCAAGCACTAATGACCTCATGTTAGTCTCCAGGGGATATTGCCTCATACAAAGACCCATTTCCTCAATGTGCAAAAATGTGGATTGCATACTGCATTACACAAAACCTCTATGTAAACACTCTTGATTATGATGCATAACTACATTTCTTTTTCCTTTTGAAATACTTGAGCATTACTTCATTTTTTGCAAGTTACATGAGGACTACGTCTCCTAAATTGAGTGTTTAAAATGATCTTTAACTTGCTCACCTCTGCGTTTTGACCCCTTTGTAGATTTCGGATTTGGGAACTTCTTCCAGCCCGGGGAGCCTCTAGCCACATGGTGTGGCAGCCCGCCTTACGCCGCTCCAGAAGTCTTTGAAGGACAGCAGTACGAGGGTCCGCAGCTGGACATCTGGGTAAGAAGACAGATTGCATAAAAAAAAAAAAAAAAAAAAACAAGACGGTCCTTTTCATAATTTATTGAAACTACATTGCCATACAGGAAGTGGAAACTTCACTTCCTTTCATGTGTTTTCAAATCCACGTCTCTGATTGATTTCTAACTTTGTTCTCCGTGTTCATCTTGTTTCTAGAGTATGGGGGTTGTGCTTTATGTGCTGGTGTGTGGCGCGTTGCCCTTCGACGGGCCCACTCTGCCCGTGCTCCGACAGAGAGTCCTAGAAGGAAGGTTTCGCATCCCTTACTTCATGACTGAAGGTGAGAAGAGATTTGTATTTCAAGTCTGGGATTTGAAATACAAATTAAGATAAGGAAATCATTCCCTAACCACACCTTAGTACCTCATAATCTTGTAAATGCACACTCATGTGTGCTACTTTGCCTTTTCTAGTGCATTGTGTGTGAAGTAGAGTGATGCACAGACAAGTAGATCATCTTTTTCTAAATAAGTACAACTGAATGTTTGCCGGTAGAGTCTTATGCAGCAGCCACAGTCTGAAGGTCATTTCCTTTCTGAAAGAATATCGTGCTCATTTAAAGGGGATACAGTATGTAGTGCTTCGTCAGTGTTGGCTGTAATTTGTGTTTGAGGGTTCTGTTTGCATGCAGGCTGCAGAGTGAGTCAGGTTGGCTGAAGGTCTCGAAGCAGCCCTGCTGTTAGCTGCTGTACTCGCTCGCTAGCTGGAGATTAAGTCCAGAGCCGGAGCTGTTTACGTAACCTGGGGAAGAGCCAGTGAAGCCCTCCAGCAGTTTGTCTGTCCGTCCCCCTCAGAAGTCTCTGTGCGTCTTGTTTGAGTCACGGTCTCAACCTGCGAGACAGCTTCCTGTCCGTCTGTCTCTCTGTATCTGGGTCTGAAGTCTCCTCTCGGGGTGTGGTGAGAGTCGACCAGATTTGTTTATATTTTTCTGTTCAGGATCTTAAGATCATTAAGACATAAGGGGAATGTACGAGTGTAATATCAGCTCTTGGGCCAGACTGACACTCAAATCCGCCTTCCCACCCCCAGTCCAACCCCTGTTCCTTGAACAAGGAGAACAGAGTGTCCTGATTTCTTCATCCCAGAAGCAGTCCATCCTATTTCTTCTCTCCAGCTAACACCGTGGTACACAACACAGCCTTGTACCATACTGTAAACTCTCACTGGGGGACATCTGATCACTGTGATTAGTGTGCTTCACTCCAACTGTATTAACCACAGCCTCTTGTCTCTGTGGTTGCTGCACATTGCACAGGTGGTTTGAGCTCGGTGTTGCTGCTTGTCACATTTCTGTCTTCTGCTTTCAGTTTTAAAAATGACAACTTGTGTTGCACTTTGTTAGAGGCCACGTCCACAGTACGAATATTTGATATTTGCTTTGTTTTGTTTTAGGCCTCTGTGTTGAAATGGAAAACATTTTCTAAGCATCAGTATCTGCTTTCTTTTCTTCAACTTCTCACAACACATTGCTGCTTATTGGAGAGCAAACTGCAACTCTACACCACACTGGAGCAATGCACGCGATAAGTGGGATGGTTTTCTGGTTAAGTCATGGTGGTGTAACATTCTCACGAAGAACATCATGCCAATCAGTCCGCTGCCTGCTACATGGTTACCCAGTGTCGACTCCTTTAAGGAGAAGAACTGTTTCTTTCTGGTTAAGGAAAGTCTCACCTCATTTGAGGCCATAAACACAACAAGCAGAGAAGTGAATATTCTCTGAGTCAGACAAATGCATTGGTTTAATCTTTTTGAAGCAGGATGTCAGCAGCAGCACAAGCTAAGAGGCCACGGTACGAGGTAAAAGTGCAATGAGGGGGCATGCTGTTTATGCACGATAATGGGAGGGAAAAAAACTCAGTTGGCTGAGCTACCGAGCACAAGGTAAAAAAAGGAAGTCGCGCGCAGTTGTTAGTGGATCATCATGGTGAACCGAAGGACGTGCAGCAGTGAGTTAATGTTAGCAGAGCTCTCTGTAACGAACTGCTCAGGTCTCTCCTTAATCTGTGATAGAGATGAGGTCTACTAGGTATGCACGATTTAATAATAATTTATTCTCACTGCAATGTCAGTGTGCTCAGTATCAATTTCACAAAGAATTTGTATAAACTGTAACTACAAACTGCACGATTTATTTGACAATCAGAAGAACCCCCACTGCCCTAAATGCCCACCACCAATTTAGATGATATTGGCTGAGATGCTAAAATACACGTAGTGTTGTGGGAGTCGTGATGACAAAAGAAAAAGAGAAGTGAAGAAAATGTGGGTTTATTGCAACTCATATGAACACTGGAATATTCAACATTGCAATTTTATGTTTTACTAATATAATGCAGCTCTAATATCTACTTTAAGTGCAAAAAAAACAAGGTACGCAAAATAAAAATTTACTGTTAAACCCCAGTTTTAACCCTAATCTGATCTTGTTTTGCCATTTTAACTGGCGTGCGTTCAATATGAGGTATTTCAAAACAGCTGATCACAGGGTCAGTTCTTCAAACCCCCACCTGTTTCGCTTTAAGACCGTAGCAGCAGAGTGAACGGGTAGAGATGCTGTGTGGCAGGCAGGAATGCAGTCCAGGCAGCAGGGGTTCAGCCAGGTCTAAGCGCCGCAGCCAGGGGAACTGTAATCCTGTTAAGAACCCAGCTGTGTCTGACGTCAAACTCATCAAGCTACTAACTAGAGGTGAAGCGCTCTCATTAGGGAGAGAGGAAAGTAGAAGAGTTTGTTCATGTTGGTCAAATGTGACGGCAGGAGCAACTAAGAAAGGAATTTACCAGATTTTCAGTTCTTAAAGTGTTATTTCTGCCCCACTTCGTCTGTGCCAGCTCGATTAGGACACGGTGTTTTGCGGTTTAACTTTCTTCATCATAGCTTAAAGAATTATTTAGCATTAGCATTAGCATTTTCCCACTAAACAGCAGTCAGCTTAAATTATAAAAGGCTATAAAAACACTGCATGATTTGTTTTACTCCCCTCCCTGCAGACTGTGAGCACCTGATCCGCAGGATGTTGGTACTGGACCCGTCCAAACGTTTGTCTTTGGCTCAGATTAAGGAGCACAAGTGGATGACGCTGGATGTTCCCGTGCAGAGGCCTGTTCTGTACCAACAGTCGCTGTCCGCTGAGGGTGAGGCAGGCGTGGGAGAGTACAGCGAGCAGGTCCTTCGCCTCATGCACAGCCTCGGCATCGATCAGCACAAGACTATAGAGGTAAGGCCCAAATTGGAAATAGATTAGTTTAATCATCTATGCCAAGTATATAAAAATTAGATGGAAAAAAGGGTTTCAAAATATAAGACCTATAAATAAATTGCTTTATTTGAGTAAAGACCACTTTTTTTAGGTGTAGCCATCTTAAATTTGTTATTTACGTTACTGAAAGATGTTTTGTCAGTATTTTCAGGTAATTACTGTTACTGGTAAATTCATTATTTCACACTTAACAAAGGGTTGTAACATAAACAAATCTGGTGATTAGTTAATTATATCCAAACAGCATTTTGTTGAAAATCACTTCAATCACGAATCATTTATTGGTAACTTTCAGTGTCAATCTTTATCAAAGCAGTTATAATAAAAGTGAGTGAGCACATTTTAGGAAAGGAACTCCTAAAGTATGTTTGCCCTGTTAATGCTAATTCTACGCTGCTAGTGCTAATTCTGCTCATTTCGGCTGTTTTGTTTTCTAATTTTCTTTCAGCTTCGACTCATTCACTTTTAGACATATTGAGCTGATATTTGTTGTGGTAGAAGCTGGGACATAGCCCCGTCACATATTGAATTCTAATTTAAAAAATCAAGATGGCCGCCAAAGCTAACCGGGTCAAAAGTCAGACGAAAACTTGTTTGTGCTCTAACTCTGCAACCGTGTACCATAGGAAGGTCAAACTTTACAGATGGACACCTCACGGGTCAAGCATCAGCCCTATAGAGTTCTCAATGACAAGGTCAAAGGTCACAGGAGACTGTGTGCTCTAACTCTGCAACCAAGTAATGTGGGAATGTCAAACTGCATTTAGATAGCTCTTTGGTATGTCCTTGCTAGCGTTTTGCTACTTTAAGATCTTACCTAGCAATTTCCATCTTTCAGCTAACATTTTGCAACTTCTGGTTCTCCTGTGTTTTTATAGCGTTTCACTACTTCTGCCACCGTTTCAACCTTCCTCTGCTCCTCTTAGCTATTGTTTTGCACAGATTCAGATTATCTGCAAATTTCAGCAACCATTCAACTATTCCCTGGTACAACTTCAACTCTTCAAATTCAACTCGCTTTGACCGCTCAGCCATTAAATCATTTCAGCAAAGTTTCGGTTTCTTCATCAGCTGTCAGTCGAATCATTCAGCAAGAAGCATTCACGCTGCATTTTAGCAGAAAATGCAATTCCTCTAGTTGCAAATTTGCCTTTGTGGACCAATCAAAATGTGATTAAGCTGCAGATTTCCAACTCTTAAGTGTTTCAACAAAAATAGTGCAGTAATCATTTAGCTGTTGGAGCCTTTTTCGAACATTGTGTTTTCACAGGCCCAAAAGCAGTACGAGACAAAGTGTGCTTTGTTGATTCCCAAGTGCAGAATAAATATTTCCAACTGTTTGTTGTGTCTTTTGATATATAACACTACAAAATGTCTAAACAAGTAAAAAAAACAGACCATGATTTAGTTTTAAAAATAAAAAAGCATGGTCATCAACAGTTCAACAATTTTTTCTTTCTTTTAAAAGTACTTTTAGTCTAGTAAGGAACACACTCTGGGAGGTGGTTATTTGCTTGTCAAAGTCTGTAATCAGGACACCACTCAAGAACAAAGAGACCAGATTAGACTCGTCGAAAAAAAGGCCAGACTAATTCAAAAGAACACAAGTATTTTGATAAGCAAAACAAAAAATAAAATTGTGTCTGAACTTTTAAAACCTCACAATCCAGGGGATTTTGTTTTACTTTCGATCTGTCTGGTGATGTCTTTTTCAAAGCATTGCAGGTCATTTATTCAGCATGGCAGAGGTAGTATTATTGCACTGTAGCTTTGAAATGGCATAAGGAGTTCCCAAAAAGTGTATAAAACGAAACTAAAGTGCACTGTGCAAACAACTCGAGACTTTTTTAAGGCAAAGCTGACTTTAATCTCTGAGCTTTTTCTTCTTCTTTCTGAAGACAAATGTAAAGGGAGAAACACCCATGAAGAAGCGGTAAAAGCTTCATAACGCATCTTAAGGAAAAGTGTGTTGAATATTGTTCATGGTTTCCTACTTTTAGGTCTTGCACAAACTGACGGAGACACACACCACATTTGTCTTTGAAGTGGCTTATCAAACAGTTTCCAAAAAGCTACTGTCTAAAGTAATACCATCTTTTTTTGTTGGGTCCTGAAGTCTCTTGTTTTATAGTAAGAGCAACTTAGTGATGTGCTAAAGATATTTGTCCAATATTTGAACCTTTACCAAATATATTTTCAACTTTTGTCAAGTTTTCTGCCTTTTTAAAACCTATTCAGTCAAGGGGCCGTACATTATTTGTATTTGCATTTTCTGTTCTGCCATGTATTATTCACAAAAATCTGTAGATCTGTTTTCTCCACACTCTGCTCTTCGTTCACGGTATTAGCTCCGTTTTACACAGGAATGGTTAAATCGTTATCGTTCTGCATCTTAAGAGCTGTTGCAGTGAAGTTGTCAAAAAATATATATATATGTGGTAAACTTGTGTACAAACTCTGCCCCTTCTGCTCACTGTCGTTCTCCAGTCGCTCCAGAACAAAAGCTACAACCACTTTGCTGCTATATACTATCTGCTGGTGGAGCGGCTCAAGGCGCATCGCTGCAGCTTCCCTGTCGAACAGCGGCTCGACGCCCGCCAGCGGCGGCCCAGCACCATCGCTGAACAGACGGTCATCAAGGTAACCGCAGCGCGTCCAGGGCAACGAGGAGGGCTGCTGAATAATGTGTGCTGATTACTATCTGTGCCCCTCTGATCAAAGCTCCGCTATTCACACCTGCACTCTGAAACAAACAAATGGACAGGGACGGCCCAGTAATTTATTTATTCGTGTCTTCTGTGCTCTCTTGCAGTCTTTCACAGCCTGCCTTGATCCTAATGCGTTTCTCTCGGTTACATTATTCATTATTTTCTTTTCTTTGCCAGCTCCCGCTTCTTACCACCGCAGTCTAATTTGTCTTTCATTTCCCTCACCATCTTAAGATTGGTTTGTTTGTTGTTGTTTTTTTTCTTTTGCCTTGGGATTATAAAGTCAAATGTACAGCAGATTTTATTTATATAAGTGTGCTATTATCATGCGCATTGTTAACTCTGGCTGTCTCTTTTCTTCCACATCACAGTCAACCAGCGGTTCAGCCCAGGTGGGTTTGCTTCCGCAGGGAGTTCGTTTGCTGCGTTCCCCTGCTGTTCCCCAAACCTCCTCCGACGCTTGCACTTTCCCACAGTCTGCATCTCTACTGGAGCAGAATTTCATGGTGGAGGACATCAACACGCCCAAAGTAGGTCCAACACATATAAACCGGTTTGTAGTGGTTAGTATGAGATGTATTTATGCATTTATATTTTATTGGAAGACTAAAACATAGTTTCACTTCATGTTCTCCTTTGAGAAACATAAAGGATGGAGTTGAAATAGTATTTGTAAAAGAAAACTGCTTTTGTTTGGCATAAATTAAAATGTCCAACCTGAGCTCCTGCACAAACAGATTCTACAGGGTCTGATATTGTGGTAAATACACTGAGACACAAGCAGGGTTTTCATTACAAAGATCTTGAGTTTGATCACTTACATGGGCAGTATTTATTTTTGACCATCTCAGCTTTTTGCAGACATCGACTCGATGTCTAAATCTGATTGCTCAATGAGAGACAATGTTTCATTTATGTAAGTTTTAGTTATTACAGTCATCATCCACTTGTTTTCTGGCTTGCTTTAAAGGAGCTGTGAATCAGAAATGCCTGTGCACATCTGTGTGTGTGTGTGCGTGCGTGCGCACCAGACTCCTTTGAGGTTTGGAGCGTCAACCTGCCAGAGAGCAGCTGACTTGTCCTCTTATGTAAGCAGTCAGCCAGCACTCACATCAGACAGGACAGCTGGCTGTCCTGCAAGGCTCCTCACACACACACATATACACACACACAGTGCTGTTCTTTTTTCTCATTGCCAACCAGCAAGCAACCTTTTCCTCCAGGCCCAGTGTTGGACTGACCGCTTATTACACAACACAGACTCTGCTGGTCTGATTTGATGGCTCCACACACCTTCAGGCATACACGCATAGTTTAAGCTTTCTTTTCCATCCTAACCCTCCTTCCTCGCTTCAATAAAGAATTAATTGTACATAGCTACGTGTACATAGCTGGGGGGTGGGGGGTAAGCCGAACAGGGTGCATGTTATCTGCGTGAATGGAGTCTGGTTATGTAAGCAGTCCTGTGATGATGATGTGACCTAATGCAGAGCTGAGTGAACACACATGGACAGGAAGCTGCTGCGCCACCCCTGCGATCTCACCGCCCAGTCTTCCCACCCCTCAGCCATTAGCTTCTTTTTTTCTCTGTTCTTTTTTTTTTGGCATTGAGCACTTTTTATCCTCCCGTTTTTCTGTCGACTCTTTTCATTCAGCTTCATCTCTCTTCCTTCTATTGACCTTTGAACTTCACTGTCCCCTCATGACCTGCCACCTCTTTGTGTCAATTTCACAATGTGGTCCCCACCCCCCACCCCTGTTTGGTGAGTGTGTGTGTGTGTGGATCTGTTGGGTAATAGCATTCCTATCCCAGCACACTAAAGAAAGCAGATGGGAAATTGGGCAAAGCTGCTCATTCTAGATCAACACCAGGCTTTCCGGTTTCTGCAACAACTCATGCAGATGATCTATGTGTGTCATTTATTTATTTATTTATTTATTTTTATGTGTACGTGTACCAGTCAAAGCTCACTTTCTGGCCATGAATTCTGTGATTCCTATCATCCACCTCTGCACCAACAAACACTGGCCTCCATGCAGTAACTAAAACACAAACAATGAAAATATGAAAAGGATTTTGGTAAAAGAAGAGGAAACTGAGGGAAGCGAGGAACTAATGAAGTTATTTCAGCTATTAGGATCATTTTTGTTGCTGTTTGTTTCTAAGGTCTGGAAAGGATGGAGTTTGTTTGTCTCGTCTTTGTGCATGCATCTTGAGGGTGTATAATACCTTCATTTTTAAGAATTATGATTCTTGGTTTGGTTGTGAAAGGTCCTGGGTTCAAATCCAGGAACAAGGCACCAGTTTAAATGTTGCATCCAGTCTAGAAAATTCCTTCTCAGTCCCCAAATACACATGTAGATAGACTTCCAAAGATCTTCTCTTGGGAGGATGGCACACCTAAACAGAAAAACATTAAATCAAATCAGAAAGAAAATGATCAGAAACTAGCCAGGTCTGTAACAGACACAGTTTCAATCTGTTGAATTTAGAGCTGTAAGTGTAAATATTGTTCGGTCTTTCAGTCTCTTTATCATTTTTCTCATTTAGGTGAATGGCTGCCTGCTGGACCCCCTCCCTCCCACCACTGTCCTCCGCAAGTCCTCCACCTCGTCGCCTAGCAACATGATGGAGACATCGATCGACGAGGGCATTGAGACCGAGGAGCCGGACGCAGAGGATGATCCGGCCCACCTGCTCTCAGCCTATCAGACAGCTCGGTTTGGACAACGACGGCACACCTTGTCTGAAGTCACCAATCAGCCGGGCCCGTCAAACCAAGGTGCGATACATGGGCTCCGTGAAAAAGGAAAAACTGTTCTCCCAATCACTGTGTTGACCTGAAATCAAAATGTCCTCCTCAGGTAAATTATTCTCTTTGGGCCACAACCCATCCACGGGCAGCATGGACTCAGACATCGGCTACGATATGGGGTCTGTGCACAGTGACCTGGGTCTGCTGGAGGACTCTCCCTCCTCCTTCAGTGAAGCGGTACCAGCCAGCAGCTCCGGCGTCAACCCTGCGTCCTTCTTGATGGCAAGGCCTGCCAACCCAGCAATGGCTGCCCTGACTTCGCAGCACAGGGAGACGCACAACCGCTCCCCTATCAGCTTCCGAGAAGGACGCCGTGCCTCTGACACCTCCCTTACGCAAGGTCAGAATCAACCACGCGTAGTTTTAGATGCCAAACATGAGCTACTTTTCTGTCTAAGGCACGAAATATCTTCCTTGGTAATAGCAGGTTCCCAAAGTCCATTTTACTGTTCATAGTGTCTAATCTGGCTGTCTAACAAAAGGTTTTCCTTTATTTCTTAAGTTTCTTAAGTTTTTTTAAATGACAATGCAATTAGATTTGTTAGCAGCTTTTAGTAATTTGAATTTGAAGCATCAGCTTCTGTTTACATGTGATGGCTAAAGTTTTAAACTCAGTACCTGGTATTTGAAAATTCTCAGTGTTTCATACCATTTTTGATAATGAGGGAGTGAATGACTAAATGAAAGGTATACTTTGTATTTTTGAATAGATTCTGCTCCAGAATAACTGTACAGAATTTGTGGGTGCTGCTGAAATCTCCTTTTTCACAACAACTTTTACATTTGTTTTTGCTATCTTGACAGTGCAAAGACAAGGTCAAGAAGTGTTTTTATTCCTTTTGTCCAGGTCAAGTCAGATCCTGTATGTTGTAAATCTTGATGCATTAGTCACCCTTAACATAGCTTTATATTAGCCAGATCTGCAACTGTATTTGGTCTCTGTGTTTTTAATGCACTACCTCACACTGCAACATTCATTAGCACCTATATGCATAAAGCTCAGATTTAAATTATATTGTGGGTAATGTAGGAGGCCAGCTTTGACAACCAGGAAGAATGGTTGAATCAAAAAGATGTGATCTCTTTATATTTCTTCTGTTGGCTTTTGAAACCCAGACAGTAATGCAACGAAGAGATATTTTGACATTGTCACTATACTATTCCCATCACACGTCTGCGGAGCGGAGCAACAATGCTCCCGAGACACCGTTAAAAGAATTTCTAACATTGACTGTCTGCAATGGATTTAGCCAAGATGGATCAAAAATAATGCTTTGAAATCACAGATCAGACGCGTATAAGTGTCAATTAAATGCCATATCTAAGATGTCTCCTTGAGCTCAGAGACTGCGGAGAGTTTGATGCCACACAAGAACAGCGAGCGAGACGAGGAACTTTGATTGTCATGACACTGACGCAACACACCTACAGCTGCTCCGTCAAAGCTTTACACACACTGAAACAGATATGTGTGTTTTCCGTATGAAATATGTGTGTATGGTTAAAAGTGTCTCATTCCCACCCCCCTCACACCTTTCTCCATCTCTTCCCGTCTCTCCTCCTCTCTGTGTCTCTGACGACTACAACGGCGATGATTCACCTTGTGAATCAGACACGCGTTTGAAGGTTTCAGCCCACATATCTCCCTTCCCCTCAGCACCCCCAACCCATCCCCCCCCTCCTCCCTCCTTTTAACGTTCCTCCTCCCTCTGTACTGCTCATTCCCTGTCTCATTGTCTTTCAGGCAAGATTTCTGTCTCCTGCAGATCAGAGGAGCCAAGAAACATAACAGGCGGTGTTAAAGGATCCCATCTCCAGCACCGTTTTGTTTTGGGCTTTTTTTTTGTTGTTGTTTCTGTGCCTGCTGGTTGTAAATCACCTGCTCTTAAGCCAAGTGAAACCGATAATTCTGAGTTAAAAATATGTTCCTTCCCCAGCTCCTCGTTGACAGTCTGCAGCGTGCGCTCCCAGTTGGTGTTTGCGCTTATTTATTTATTTTTCATAATCTTCTTTGGAGGGTGTCGATGTGGCGGATTCTTTTGCGTCAGCCTGCTGCTGACTCTGGTTTTAAATAACTCCCACCATCGCAGTGAGTCAGGTCCTATCGTTCACAGCCGCAGCTCGTCACCACTGGACGGGTCTTATCAGAGCTGTTTGTGCTGTTGCACACACACGCGCGCGCATTCACACAAACACAGACTCTGAGATACAGTCACATGTGCACACAGTAATGACGTACATCCAGTGACATTGTCAGCAGAGGTGATAAAAAAGTGCGCACCAGTCCAACGTCAGTGAGGATAAAGCCCAGTTCTCAAAAAAAAACCAGAGCATGTTTCATCCTGTTATGTCGATAAGTGTGGCTGGACTGATTTGTGAGGATTTGGTTTGTGCTTGCAGGTTTGGTGGCATTTCGGCAGCACCTCCAAAATTTGGCAAGGACCAAAGGCATCTTGGAGCTAAACAAAGTCCAGATGCTGGTAGAGCAGATGGGCTCCGGGGAAGGAGCCGCCGGGGGCCCCGTGGGACCACAGCACCACTTGCACAACCTGCTGGAGGTCAGTCACACAAAAACACACACCCCAACGTCTCATTTCTCCCCAAAACCTCATCCACAGCTTCAGTCTTTCTACTGTTCTGATTTCATATTGGACAATACAAAAAAAAAGGACCCAGGCACCCAGGCTGTTGTGTAACCTCAGGAGAGGCAGCCAACTGTGGCTTGTTTACTGTCTCCCGTCCCCCTGGAGCTCGGAGCCGTGGCCAAAATGAATGCAGCCATTGTTGAAATCAGTCAGACTTGCCCATAGTAGTTACTAGAACTCCAGTCACACAAAAAGACCCACACAGAGGCACAACACGTGGGGAGCTATTTGAGGAAATAACTGTTGCTTTCCTGTAAACAAAAAATAAATTAGCACAGGCAAGATCGTCTTGTTTCCCTTTTTCCGTTTTGTTTGTTTGTTTTGTAATTTTTTTTAACCATCTCATAATGAAATAAAGCTGCTCTTTGTTGGTTATGATGCTTGAAGCCTCATCATCCTTTTAATTAGCTTTCATTCCATTTACCTAATGTGAAATCCCTTTGGTACATTCCATTCAGAGAAAAGGCATCTGGCTGATTGGTCGCCACACGAGCATTCGGGCAGGAGGATGGGAAGATAATTCATTTAGGCTACATGAACCCCTCAGACCTCGACACGGCTGTATTAACGAACAGGGAAGTGGAGGCGAAATCTGTGATCTGAGCTCATTTTGTTGCAACGTTCTGTTTTTAATTGAAGGGTGAGGCTTGCAAGCAGCAGGAGGGCCTAGCTTTATACCAAGGTGAGCCCCAGCCGCCTCTCCTGTCCCGCAGACAGAGCTTGGAAACACAGTACCTCACTCACAGACTACAGGTACAGTCTACGCCACTCGTTCTGATCAGGTTCAGGCGACCGCTCTACAACAGCACTGATGATCATGGTGGTAATTATTAGTCTCGATGTCTCTTTTGCCCAGAAGGCCAACATCTTGGCTAACAGTCCTGCTAGCTGTCAGCTTTTCTGTAAGGAGACTCCTCGAAGTTTAGAGCAGCAGCTGCAGGAACACAGGTAAATCACACTGCAAAAGTCTCCTCTGCACACCTGTTTCATCTTCTTATTGTCCAGTTTTTAAATACAGTGATTTTATTTTTTCATTTAATGTTGGAGAATCAAATATTTTAAATCCTTCAGGGAAGAAACTAGCCACAGCCCGACGATCGACCTGTAGCTTCATTTAGTTCACCATCATTCAGTCCACGCTGCTCTTCAGCTTGTTTTATGTTTGCAGCTGATTTTTTTTTTTTCTTTGCCCTTCATCTGCACAGTGCTGTGCAAAGGTCTTGAACCACTCTTTGGTTTTTTATATTTTGCTTTCAAGGAGCCAGACTTTCTTTTAAAGAGATCTTGAGCTCTTCAAAATTACTGAAGGTCTTTCAAAGTTTCTTTTGGGATTTTTGCTGCCTTTTCATGATTTTTCAGTCTAACACCTGACCATTTTCAGAAGATCGTTTGTTAAATCACTAAACTCTGACCTATAAAAACTTAAGGGATGAGCCAGTGTTGCCTCAACACACACCAGACAACTTGACAAAAAAATAAATAAATGAATTTTTAGTCACTTTATTACTAGCAGTGTGTCACAAAGACACGGTTAGTTCTCATTTATTTACTTTAACCTAGCAAAACTACCAACAATAACCGTTTCACAAAGATGAAATAATATTTTAGCACCTATATTATGATTCCTTGACATACAATAGATGATCAGCTGAAGGTTTCAGACGTCGTTCATCTGCAGGGATAGTTTTTTTCGAAGCAACAGTTCTTTTGTCCTCCACTTGTCCTCGCTCCTCATTTTTAGGAACACGCTCCATAATCTGCTGTCATGGTTCAGCATACTATGGAGCTGGACAGAAAATGAGTGAAAAAGCAGCCAAAGTTCAAAGACTAACTGTGGAAGACCTTCAGAAAGTCTGGAAAACTATTATTTAAGACTCCTTTAAAAGATGACAAGAAAATTTGACTGATTGAAGCAAAGTGTAAAGAAAGGAGAACCAGCTTGTTTATTTTTGCACAGTTTTGTATCTGTTTTTGTTAATGTAACTTTAGGTTGCCAGTTTTTTTTAACTGCTGCACCACTCATTCATGTTTTTCACCATATTCTTAGTCATTTTTATACATGGAAATCTTACTTTGTAGCAAGAAAGTGCCTCTATTTTAAACCACTTATTAAGCTCTGATTGGCTGGTTTTCTTACCTCTGCTATTACATGCAGCAGATTTTCTTTTTTGATAAATAGTGATGCAGGGAGATGTATAATTAATTACAAAATATATAGAAAGGACCGTGTTCGATGTCTGCTTTCTTCATTATTCTATTCACTTTCTGTTTACGTTTTGCTCATGTTTGTTTATGGTTTCATTACGGAATCGTTTTAATCTTCCTCGTGCCGTCTCCTTCGCAGACTGAACCAGAAGAGGATGTTCCTGCAGCAGCAGTCGCAGAGCGTGGGACTGCAGGCTTACTTCAATCAGATGCAGATAGCTGAGGGCTCCTACCCAGCAGGCAGCCCTGCTCCGGACCTGACGGCGCCTCCGAGTTCCCCTCAGGGCCCCTCCATGTCTGTCAGCAGCCAGCCTCAGCCCCAGCAGCCGGGCAGTCCTCAGGCCTCTCCTCCCTTCAGCCACAGCCTGGGTCCCCTGATGGAGCCGAGCGAGGGCGTGGTTTATGATCCCTACATGAGCCATCACCACTACACCCAGCATCTGCCTCACGGAGCTCACCTCCACCACCAGCTCCACCATCAGCAGCCTCCCGATGCTTCCAGCAGCGGCCTGAGCTTCAGCTACCCTTCAGGCTGTGAGCAGCAGCCTCTCGGGCCTGAAACTCTTCTACCAGACCAGTACGAGTTCTCGATGAACCCCGCTCTGCTGCCTCCTCTTGGCCCAGGAGAGGCCGTGCCTGGAGTTCTGGCTGCCTCGGGGCCGTCAGACAGCCTGGGCATGCCCGAGCTGCAGGGTTCGCTCCTGGACAGCGAGATGATGGAGACCGTGGACTCGCAGCACGGCTTCGTGCTGGTCAACTAAAGCAGGCTGAAATGAGAGCAGTGTTAATCGATGAGAACCCACACGGCACGGAGAGCAGCGGGAACGGAGATGTAAGCGGAGGCCATAAGCGTAGCAACGGGGAAGGATGTGTTCACTTTTGTACAACTAATACAAACTTCAATTCTTAGTTGTGATAAACCTCAACTCTTCTACCAAAATCCTCCCTTGACCTGCCTCCCTTTCTCCCTCTCCTCCACCGTTCCGCTCTGCCCTGCGAGGCAGGAGTCGGGCCTGAAGCGCGGCGCAGCGTGACCTTCGTCCTGCTGAATTCAGCGAGGCGGCTTTCGTCTGTGAGACTGCGTCACGCGGTCCGGGGGTGGGGGGCGGGGTGGGACGGGGAGCCGCGCATCCTTGAGGCTGCTGGCGTGCGGCGTCTTTTCTAGAAATAGTCTGGAAGAGAACTCATTTAGAACTTAATGAATTGCAACCAAAAGCACAATGGCTGGCAGTGCTTTTTGGGTTTCAAATAGGACACGACAAAAAGACTGGTTCACAAAAACACTTCTTTAGATTTTTCTTTTCTTCTTTCTTTAAATATTTCAGCAGATAGAAAAACCAACTGAGCAAGAGAAGATAGCCCTCATTTATCATGGTAGTTTGAATATCGCCACAGATTCAAGTGTTAAGGTTGTTTGGTTTTTTGTGTATAGCTAGTAACGCACTATAAAGCACAGGCCATCAGGGTGGTCATGCATCCGTTTCAACACTATTGCTTTAAAAAAAAAACAAAAGGCAACTTTTGTTTTTGCCGCCTCAGATACCCTAAACAATGCTACATCTGTGCTGTTAACAGGTAAAGAAAGTTAGACCGTAGATGCAGTTCACGTGGCTTTTTATTCATATTCTAACTACTGATCTTGAGATGTTTTGTACACTACTAATCGCACCCAGTTTCAGTACTCTCAGTACGATGAAGGTGATTCCGAGTCCAGTGGAGTCGTGGGTCGTGTTTCCGCCTGATAAATGAGGGCTGATGGGACTGTGAGCTGTGTTTATTCTCTTTCTGTGGCAATACTGAAGCAATATTAACCCTGAACATCGAGGAGGGGGGTGACTCGAAGCCTCGCCTGTTCCGGCCAGCTCTGATTGGCTCCCGCGTCAACCTCAGACTCGTCAGCAGTGACATCACTGGAGCCGATGATGTAACCAGGAGATAATCTCTCTCTCTCTGCCATTTGCTCCAGAAACACGCCTGGAGACATCTGTCTGGATGCTGCTGTGCAGAAGTTTGATTTTTGACACATTTTATGAGCATTTTATTCAAAATAGTCTGTGAAGTAATTTCTTTACCAGTAATTTTATATAATAAAAAAAAAATCCAGTTAAACTTCATGAAAATCTCCCCTGAATTCGACAAGAGGCCTTTAAAGCAGCAGCCGTTCTCCTGGATAAGGTTTTTCTTGGTACTCCACAGGTAGTTTGCTGTGATCGTCTTGGAGAACTTGTCGGCTGCTTGTGGCTCGGCCTCAGACCTGGGATCAGCGAATGAATAATCATCTAAATGTGGTTCAAACTTCTGCACGGTGTTGCACACGTGAAACTCTCTGCGTCCGTTACAGAAAACACAAACGGTACGGTCAGGCTTTTAAAGATGGGATCCTGACTTCCATAATCTCTGCTCCAGTCACGCCTCTGTGGTGTTTTAAATGTTTGAGGGGTCATCAAAAGAAACAAAGATTCCCAACATTTAGGTTCCCCTGAAAAAAGAGCGTTTCCTCTCTGACGCTGCTGCTGGTGCTGCTGGGAGACAAAGACGAGCAGAACACGGGTCTCCTGACACACTGGATCCGGATGAGATTGTTATTTTTACTTTTTAACAGCACCTAAAATATTCATTCTACCTGAAGCAGATGAATGTAACTTCTCTGACAGATTGCGTAAAAAGAGAAATGAAATAATAGTGTGATGAGCATTAACATGACCTGATTGGTTGGAGCTTAAAGGGAGAGTTCAGATCCTTTGAAGTGGGGTTCTGTGGAAAGGTTAGGAAGAAATAATATCTTCTCTGTTGTAGGCGGCTCTTTTAGTAGCCTCAGTTTGAAGACTGACTGGATTAACAGGCTAAGGGCTAGTCCGGGTGTAGCCAATCATTGCGTGGTTCTGCAGGAAGTGCTACAGTCTGTGTTTCTATGGAAACGCACTTTATTACAACGCTGTTAGTAATGTAAAGGGTTCTAATCGAGCGGTTTGAGAGTGGAGCTGTTCTAAAACAGCAGCGATCCACTTCGGTCCCTGACCTGTCTGGACTGTTTGCTCGTCAGTCCAGTCAGTTAAACCGTTAAACTCTCCAAACTGAGCTTGTTTAAATGGCTTTCTGCAACAGGTAAGATAACACCTGTTCAGAGTTTTTCCACAGAACCTGACATCTAAAGATGAGAAGCCCCTCTCCCTAAACTCTGCAGCCAGACTCATCCAAGATTCGTAAACTTGACCGTTCGGACTGCTGAGGCGATTGGACGAGTTGCAGTGAAGCAGTTAATGTGTGTTTAGTGGCGGCCAACTCCTGCTGCAGCCCCGAGTAAGACTGCAGAAGGAAAATCCAACCTTTCAATTGTTCTTTTAAGAACAAAAGGGTTCCATCGAATGGTCATTTTGTCCGACCAGCTGTCCAAAACTCTGTAACGAGAGGACCGTTAAACTTGCAGGCTTCTGTCGTTCACAGATCAGCAGTTTTGCTCTAATTGAGCCTAAATCTGCGCAGATGTGGCCACCTCCAGCAGCAACGGTCAGAGAGCCAGAGAGCAGACCGGTCGCATCATCAGTCCCACGGTTCAATTTACGAAACTCATCAGCTGGACGTGGAGGTCGAAATGGTTTCACCCACTTTTTACTGACGGGAACAGACTCGCACCCAGTTAGTGGGTCGTGTTGGGGGAAAAAAAACGCCCATTAGAGAGGAAGAGTGTGACGCTGGGCTGAAGATGGATGGATTATTCAAAAGGTTTTTTTTCGAGCATTAAGTTGTCGGCACTGACGGCGTAAGAGCATTAAAGTGTGCGTTTCTTTTTCTGTTTCTTTTGTCGATGGTCAGACTAAAAGATCTACAGGATGATTTGTGGAAGTTGAATACTAGAGCACTTTCTAACAAACAGGGGAAGAACAGATTGTAGCGAGAGAGGAGGAGGAGGAGGAGGAAGGTGGGAAAGGTTTGTGTTGCTCTGCCGTTTCCTGGCAGGTGAAACGAACCACATTCTGTAGGAACCCCCCCTTTTCTCCTCTCCTCTCTCTTTTCGACCCCTTCCCTCAAACAATAATGGACACAAAACCAATTTCTTTCAAAGAAAGACCCGACGTAGTGACACTTTATCTGATTGTTGATTTTTTTGGTTGTTTTGTTTTTTGACACTTCTCAGTTTCTTCTGAGCGCTCCTCGGTCAGAGTGTGAGTGGCGTGAATCCTCACCCCGGGGGGGTTCAGGAAAAGTGTTCGGTGTGCCTTTTTACTTTTTCGTATTTTCAGTCTAAACAAAGACTTTGAATAAAACGATTATTTCTGGTTGGACCCATTTATTTTAATTATTTCCTTTCTGTTCATCTTGTTTTGTTTTCATGTACGTAGAGCCAGGTTTTACAAAGGTACCAAAGTCCTTCAGAAGTGTCCCTGTACGACCCCACCGTGTGGAGTTTTAGAGCTTCTTTGTCAGCTTTCTTTTTTCCCTCCTTCTTCCTCTTCTTCTTCTTCTTCTTGTTGGTCAATCAGTGTACGCCATATAAAAGTATTATAGCAATATTTCTCTAGATGAAGACTAAAGTCATAGTGGATGTGTTTCTAAGTATCATAATTTCACCTCCTGCTGATAAAAACACACACAAAAAAAAATCAATCAATAGAAATTCAGTTTTATATCCATCGATGTTGACCACACATAAGCTAACTTGCTGTTGAGATTAAAAAGGTTTATTGAACAAAAACAGAAAATGTCTCTTTTTCTTTTTTTAACTCTGACCGCTCTGTTGAAATTAAAGGCTTTGCTTTCCTCGAAAGAATGCATATCGCCCGCCGCCTTTTTGGTCAAACCTTGAAAGTAACATTAGTTAAATAACTCGGAGTACGTGTTGCTAATGACCCTCAGCTACTACCACGCAGAGTTTTAGCTCGGCGTCTGTAAAACTGACTGAATTATAACCTATGTTTGTGGTTTTTTTAAGGTCAGTTGGAACTGGATCGACTTCAACAATCAATCAGTTACAGATCTACGTCCTGCGATCGCTTCCTAAACGTTTCATTAAAATCCATCCAGGGGTTCATGGGATATTTTACTAACAGACTGACGGCAGTGACTCCAAATCGTTAATGGTAAAATCTGAAACCTTGAGCAATCTGTTGGCACTCAGAATATGTGATGGGGATCAGTTTCAGTAACTGCCACATCAAACTTCAGCTCAGTATCTGCAAAACGTACCGAGTTACAGCCATTTGTGCATCCTAAGGTGAACTGGCTGGGGCAGCCATCTTAAATCGGTTTGACTCCTAAAGGTAATCGGTTGTAGATGTGTATCTACTAATAACTTTCAGCAAGTTTCATTAAAATCCATCCAGTGGGTCGTGAGATATTTTGCTAACAGACAGACAGACATGCTTGCCTTCGCCTTTCCTTGTTGGGTAATAATAACATCCTGGTTATTGAAATGCAACTGCAGAGGCTGATCTCACTCTCTCT
Organism: Kryptolebias marmoratus; assembly: GCF_001649575.2. Taxonomy (NCBI): domain Eukaryota; kingdom Metazoa; phylum Chordata; class Actinopteri; order Cyprinodontiformes; family Rivulidae; genus Kryptolebias; species Kryptolebias marmoratus. Next base: position 13,007,117 of record NC_051431.1, on the reverse strand, counting down.
CTCTCTCACACACACCCTCCTGTCCTCCAATCCAGCAGTGCTGTGTCTTTACACTGCAGCTGTCTGATAGTTCCCCGGGGTTCAGGCCGTGTGGGCGAGACTTACCCACCTGGAAAAACGGATCACGCCGAGCCTCCGGTTCTGAACTGTTGAGTCACGACGGCGGGGCCCTGAATCATTTCAGCCAGAAATTTAAAAAACACAAAAAGCACCTGAGGTGGTTGGTCCAACGGCAGCGAGATCCTCAGACAGCTCCGAGTTCAGCCAGTTTTACTGCTTCCTGTCAGAAATGTGTTGTTCTGCCAAGTTCCTGGAAAGGTCTGAACATGTTTCTGGAAAAACCTGCAACCGATTTAAGACACGGTCCCCCGTCTTCAGAGGGTCACGTGAACCAAAATGTCCCAACATTTTATTATACTTTTTATTTTAACAAGTGATCCTGACTTTATCCCTCTGCTCTCTCATCTACGTGTCTTCAGGTCTTTACAAAGGTGTCTGTTGTTTCTGCTCCGGCCTGGGGGCCCAAATCCACCCATCTGGTGCCGACTGTTGGAGGCAACAAGTCCTAATCTGCACTCATCATTTCAGTTCTGCTTTAATGAGGCGTATCTTAATTAATCCAATGAACCCCGACTGACTGACGCCCCACGAGGGGGTCAGTTTGCCTGGATGGTCAACCAGCCATGACCCCGTTTTAAGGGACCGGTAATGGGATTATCTTGAGATATTTTTTCAGATCTTCAAGAGCTTCACAGTAATTAAGACACACCCAAGAAACAACGCTAATATATTACAGATGAAATATTGTAGGAAAGTATTAGTATATTGTAAAAAACTCTAAAAATAGCTAAACAACTAATAATCTCTGGATCTATGACCTAAAGGTTGGAGTTAAAGTGTAACTCTGAGGAGCTTGACCATAAATGTTAAAACTAAGAGATTAAAAATGAATTCTAAGTGTAAGAATTAACTAAAGACTTTAAAACGAGAGTCGTGCTGGAGCCTCACTGCAGGGACGTTGTACCATTCGAGGACAGTCAAGGATTTCTTTGTTAAGACGAGTAAAAAGTGTATTTAAAAATCGAATTTAGTAAAATATAAAAGCATGAATAATCATTTTCACTTCATCTTTTGACACCAGCGTGCTTCCATCTTCACAGATCAGTTCCAGCAGTGTCTCGTTCAGTGTGCTGACATGCTGACAGCTTTTAGGTTCTCTGAAGTGTTTTTTAAATCTTTTGGCGAGCAGTTATCGGTGTCTGCTGGTGGCTACAGCAAAGATTTCCCTGAATCCCATTCCCAAAAAGGAATTCCAGAAGTCCACCTGAAACAGGAGCAGATGTAGCCTACCAAAAAAAAGAAGGAATGCATTTTTTATTTTTTTTTGTAAAAAACAGACAAAATAATTACTTCCTGGGGTTCACAGTTCTAGATGTAACCTACAGGAGGGACTGAACAGCGTCTGCTCTCAAAACACCCTTTTTGTGTGGGTGTGTGTGTGTGCTGGTTTAAAAACTGCATTTTGATTGGTCACCGGTCGGGCTGAGACAGACGGACAGCGGTGAGTGACACCAAAGCGTGCAGCCAGGCGGTGCAGGGGCTTCTCAAGGCTGTGGGAGGACAGAGGTTTGTTCCCAACCAACATGTCAATCCAATAAACCCTCTCAGCCTGAGAACAGCTAATCCCACCACCACCACCAGTGGTANGTCACATTTCGCTGTTTATTTCTGTTCATTTGTGCTCTTCTGATAAGGAGGAGGAAAAGGAGGAGGAGGGGGGGTGATAGGTCGGTTCATGGAAACCAGGGTCTGGCTTCTTTTCCTGGGATGAGACCATGTGATGAGGATCACACTCCTCATCCATGACATCGATCCGATTTCACCTGCACCCCCCCTGCATTTAAGATGTTTGACTGTGAGCCCAAAACAAACAAACAAACAAACAAAATCAGAACACTCCTCCTTTGGTGTGAGAAGTCACTTTAGAGTTTAAATGTAAAAAAAAAAACCATTTCACTGTTAGTAAAAAAAAAACAAAAAAAAACCTTGCTGTGAATCCCCCTGCAATAACACCGTCGTTTTTCCAATGAAATGCAGTTATTTATAGCTGCTGCTGAGATCTCCAGCAGGCTGTCACACACACACACACACACACTCCTCAGTGACGAGACAGAATAAAGGAAGTTGATGTTAGGGAGGGAGGATGGGGCAGGACAATGCTAATCTTCTTTTTTCAGTAAAATAATGACAATATCAGAGGCCCCCTTTTCACTCAAAGGGGCCAAAGTATACAGTCATGACATCAATGGTTGTCATGACAACCAGAGGAGGATGGATGACAACATCCTACTGCGTCTTTTTTAGAGCAGGAGATCACAGCTCCGTTTGGGATTACAGCTGCACAACGTCAGGGAGGAGGGGAGGGAAGGGGAGGGGAAGAGCACCGAAAAATAACTTTTGCATCAATCAAGCCATTCATTAAATCCACGAGCGAGAGGTTTGGATTTTTGAAAAGCGAAGTGCAGAGAGGGACGCAGAGGTCTGGTCCGTATCAGCTCCTTGTTAAAAGGTCGTTCTGCATCTGCTCCCGTCTCTGGGTCCAACAGATGGACGGAGTGCGAAAAATCCCAGCTCACATGACCCCAAAAGTGCTTCCAAAAAAAAAAAAATCAGGTCCTGGAAAGCCTCTGAGCTGGAAGTTAAGAGGCAAACACGTCTGAGTGCTCCTCTGATCCTACCTGGAGAAGAAGAGGGGGATAAAAAAACAACAATGAAGAAACGATGAGGAGGGAGCTGAGGACATGAGGTGACATGAAGAAAACGTGCGGGCCGATGGGCCTGATGTTTGTCATCCTGTGAGTGTGTGTGTGTGTCATGCTGTGTGGGGGCTTTGCTTGACTCCTTTCATTATAAATGACACAGTCCTGGGAGGCAGCTGCATTGACGTCAGGGCTCTCAGCTCCGTCAGGGGCTGGAGCTGCTGAAAATTTCCCCCAAATATTTGGATCTAAATAGAATTTGAAAAAAAAAGGAGGGGGTTGCTGCTGTTGTGTTAGCGCCTCACGAACCTGAGTGGATTTAAGGAGCGAATCAGTCAAGTAATCGAGTTTTATGATGATTTTCAGCTAAAAGGAGAATCTGTCGTCTAAAAATGGGAAGACTTTACGATTTAAAGGTACTCATGTCAAACTATGAAATCTAATATAAAAAAGGACAATCTGAACTACATCAAATGATGCAGTTTGAAAGAGTTTACTCCAGTAGTTTTCCTGATATATTGATATGAGACTCAGAAATGCGGGTACGCACTCAACATAAACAAAGCACTTTTATCTGAACTCTTTACTCGACAAATCTGTGTAAATCCATCAAAATTGTTAGATTTCTCCATCCCTAACGGCTCTTCAATGAACATTGTTGACTTATTTTCAGTCATTGTTTCTGTAGGTAAACATACGCGTGAGTTAAAGTTATTCACAAACTTTGCTTCCAAATTATGAATTTAACGACACATTAACCATCAATACGGTTAATTTATGTTTTTTTTTTTTTGGATCTGTGTTAATGACTTTAGATTTGTTTGGTTATTTGGTTTGGCTTTTGTTCTCTGCCTCTCAACCAACCTGCCATTTCTTGTAGTTGGCGTGTCCTGTGCGCCGCCGCACCATTCCGGTGTGTTGAGCGCCCACGAGGCGATCCAGCTCTGAGGAGCACATCTGGGTGGGGACAGCACCCGTACCAAGAAGGGCTAATGAGAGATTTAAGGAGATTAATAAAAAGGGAAGGTTAGGGTCTCTGCCATGTGATTTACCACCCTAATCCTAAACAAGGACAGCATCTCAGATCTGCTTCTGCCCCCCCCCAAATATTCCACTCTCAGCCCAGCCCTTATTTCGCAGCGCTCCTCGGCCCCAGCAGCAGGGATCAGGGTGAAGGCAGGTGTCAGAGTCCAACCCCGTCCAGCAACAGTCCCGAGGATCCTCACTTTCATCTCCTCAGCAGCTGCCCCCCCTCACACACACACACACACACCCCACATCAGATCTGAGCCAACAGGAGGCCTGAACCACGGGAAACTAACAACACGTTCCTGGGGTGTCTGCAGGTCGAAAAGCAGCCCTCAGAAGTCGTAAAAACATGGTTCACCACTGACGTCACCTGCCGCTGAATGAGAAAGGGCAAGAATGTGTTGGCCTGGGTTTGTGCCCGTTAGCGAAATATCTCACGTACCAGAGGGCGGATTGATATGAAACCCCTTAACCAAACTCAAGATGGCCACCACAGCCGACTAACATAAGGTGTGGTAGTACCTGGCAAAATATCTCCCAAACCAGGCATGTTTTAGTGAAACTCATTAGACATAGATCTAAAACGTATTAACATTTGGAGTCAACCCAATTCCAGGTTCAACTAATTAACATTAACCAACACAAAAACTGAAAATTCTCAGCATCATTTTAGTCTAAAAATTCTGGCACAAAAGGCGCCGGGACAATATGCATTCCTTAAAGAAAATTGTCTTTAACTCAAGGTTTTAAAAATCACATCATCCTACCAATCAAGCTTTTTTTCCCACCTTTTGTGAGTCTGATGGGAAAAGGTCCACAACTCGAATGAACTTGTTTTCATTTGATCCTGCTGCACTTAAAAGTGTTATTTTAGTCTCTGAAAATGGGGTTTTTGTGAAAGGTTTACTGCTAATACCGCACTGGTTGTAGAAGAAACTAGGTTTGGAGAAAGAGCAGGATTCTCAGCGCTGCTATGACCAGCTGTTAGCTTGTCAGTTTGCTAAGGTCAGAGTGAACTGCTGCCATCTTAGGACAACTCTGAACGACAAGATTCATAAAAGTTCATGGAAATGTCATTTTGTGAAACTTTTCGCCACCTTCAGTTTGATAATGCATCAGTATTTGTTGTCCAAACTGAACAACAAATTCAGCTGGCAGGAATAAATTCTGGTAGAACACTTCTGTAGTTAAACATGTGACGTCAAAAATTTCTAAAACAGGGTCTGCATGAACCGCTACGATTCAAGATGTTTGGAGACAGCAGCAGACCACTTTGACTAGCCATTAGCTTGTTTTTCGGCTTTTTTCACAGCGGACATTTTGGACACTTAAAAGCACAGGTGCACTAAGGCCTTCAGGGTGCGTAGGATATACCGGTTGTTTGGTGAAAAATGCTTTCAGACAGAACTTCCTCTAAATAAAAAGCAGCCATCATTAACACCTGAGTCTTACCTACTCCAAGTCAAAATGTCCGCCGTGAAATAGGTGCATTTTAACAATGAAGCACTTTATTTTTGAACTTAAGACTTCTGAGTAAACTGACTCTTAAAAAGGTAGTAAAAGCATCTACAATTAACTGTGGCATCTTGAAAATATAAACGCACTTTAGCAGGTATTAAGTATTCCAACTTTTTAGATTTGCTTTTCAAATCTTGTTGAGGAGATGCAAACCGTGGCGCAGAAAACGGGCGACAGCTGGTTTGTGTTACTTTATTCGGTTCAAGGTACAGTAGTAGAGCATACCGACTGCAAGTAGAAGTCAAGATACAAATCAAAGCACGCTTTCTGTGATACAAGACAATCAACAATCAAGGTTTACTGAAGAGAACAGAATGAGAGGGAAGGGAAAGAGGAATAAGAGTTGTTCAGGGAGGGGGCAAAAAGTTTCTATTAACACGTACGACTCGTTTATTCAGCCGCCCCCAGCTCCCCCAAAATAAAACCTTATGCAGCTTTCTGTTTGCTCTAGCTCCCCGACCGTCTTTCTCTGAAAACACTGGTTCTCCACACGGTCGGAGCTTTTAAAGGAGCGGCCTCGAACATTCACTGCCCTTGGGCTTTTACACGTTATGTTTAACAGAGAACTTGGCATTCATTTTAAAAGAAGAAAATTGGTTGGAATAAGAGTTCTGTGGTTTTTGCGTTTACCTCAGTAGCTGTTCTTAAGTTTTAGTTTTGCTCAAAGTTAGGCAAATTAACTGTCCCGTACTAAAAAAAAAAAAAAAGAATGCGGTCGCTTTACACAATAAGGCAGGCCCAAAACAATCTATCACAAGGCGTAATTTAAAAAGAAGAAGAAAAACAAACAAACACTGCTTCTCAAAATCATTAGCACAATGATTAAGAGCAACGCGGACTAACTGACGACTGCGTCCCACTCTGGTTCGTCAACAAAATCATCAGGATTTAGACGAGAGTTAATTAGGAGTAATTTTCTAAAACTGGGCTGGTCCCCATTACACGTCGGGCCGAGGCGATTGGTTTGTTTGTTTCGCCGATTCAATCTGTGCTACTGCGGAGAACAAACAGTGCAGGAGGACATGATGGTCTGGTGGATGGAGATGGGGAAAGTACACCGCGTGAGGCCGATGAGTGCATGCAATCATCGAAGAGCTTCGTCAGATCACGTGCAGCAACAGATGCACTATTAGTTCTTCGTCGGGGATTTGGACATTAAAATCCGGTGAAGCATTTATGAGCCAACAGGTGTGGTCTGGTGGGGAAGGGAGGAAAAACAAAACAAAACAAAAAACGCACTACTTGACCTCCACAGATGTTTCAATCAGTTCTGTGAAGAGCCACACCGGTGTCTCTGGGCTGATTCAGGAGGGAGTTCAGCAAAGTAAACAGCTCGTCGGACCACCTGCAGCTAAAAGTCTCCATCGAACACAGAGGGGAGGTCCGGCAGAACAGAGCCCGACGACGAAGCGACACACGGACACGGTTTGCAGCAAAGCTCAACTACAACAGTGGCCTACAGGGAGGGGAGAAATAAAAAAATAAAAAAAAAAACACAAAGCAGGAGGGAGGGAGGAATGTGAGACGGGTTCTGGTTAGCTATGCCTCGCAAGCACAGGAGCACATTAAGCAGCATGCACCACTTAATTCAGGTTCATCGAACTTTGCACCCATTTACAGAAAAGAAGGTGCTGGATGAAGAAAAAAAAAATAGTGGGGAGAAGAGTAAAACATTTGTTAACAGCTATTCTCTATACAATAACCAGATGTTCCTGAACATCAATAAATATCTTGTAGAACTGTTTGCGTTTTTGTTTCTGGGATGGGGGGGGGGGTTCTCTGGTTTAGTTGAGTTGGGTTGGTTATGCTAGGGCCAAAACTGTGGAGAGAGAGAGAAAAAACAACTTTTAATATAATGCCAATGTTTGAAAAGCTACCATTCATGTGATTAAAGGAGAGAAACGCTCACCACTAATGGCCTCCTGGGCAAAATACTTGACATCCATGTCTGAGTCGGAGGCGAGCTTCTCCAGCACTGGCTTCACTTCTGTTTGAAGGGCGCTGAAAATTTTAATAAAAACTCATCAATTCTTGTTCTCGACTTTAGAACGGCCCAATGCCGTTTCTCTTTGGAATCAAAGCACACGACATACTTGCTGTCCAGGACCGGTCCGATCTTCTGAAGCGACTTGGCCACGTTGAAACGCACGTTGGCCACCTGATCGTTGGACATCTTTAGGACCACTGGGAGCATCTGTTTAGTAGTGATGTCCTGGCCGCAAGCCTCGGACAGAGCCTGAAACACAGGAAGGGGGTCAACGGGTCAACGCTCGCAGGCGACACAAGAACCACATGTCGTATCTGAGGAGAGTGGACGCTTTGCTCACATTGATGCAGAACAGAGTGGTCATCCTGTGGAGGTAATTGGGGTCGTTGGCCATTCCCAGCACTTTGGGCACAATGGTGTTCTGAGCCCACTCTGCTCCAAACTTCTCCACGAGCTTCGTTAAGTTAGAGGTGGCGGCTTCACGGATTGCGTACACTAAAAATATAAAGTTAAATTTTGAGTGTCTCGTCTTTGTCGCACTATTACATCATTATGGCTCAGTTATCTTTAATTAAAAGAAATTAATTGCCTAAAACCTTAATGATTACAAAATAATTAATTTTTCCCTTTTTTAAGGTGAACCCTCACCTATATGATCCTAAAAAGAAAAAAATATTGAACAAAATGGTGACCCACGTACATGTAGTTCTATTAAAAATAGACATTTTGTTAGACATCACTGAAAGTATGACCACAAAATTACTGTCCAAGCTGTTTTGTAGTGAAATTTACACAAATTTGCCAGAAATGAAAAAACAACCACTAATTAAAATTTAAAAACTAATATATTAAGAGCTAAATACACATCTCCAGACACATAACTCGGGTCAACAGTCTATGAAATCTTAATTTTAGCGGAACAAAACGCCCTCAGTTGTGTCATTAATAGGCCGCAGAAGCAGTGAAGTGATTTAAGTGTTACGGAGCCAGTGTGGGAATAAACACAAAGTGATTTCTGTTGTCCTATTCTTCTTTGAAGGGCTTATGTAAGGGTGGCACAGCCCTAACCACAGCCATTCACACACAGAAACTCACACCAGCAGCATTCCAATGATGTAATCCAGCTGGCTCTTTGTCTTCCTCGCCGAGTGTGTTTCTAATTGGAAAACTCAATGTCAAGAGAACACGACGTGCAGGGTGAGAGGTTTCTGTGAGACGCAACGCGCAGCAGGGCGTGTTGGACGTGTACACACGTTTTAAAGGGATTTGAAGATGAGGACTTCACAGAACAAATTCAGCTGCAGAGGAGAGGGAAGCCCTTGAAATATATAAACTCATCGTAGCTGACCCAAACGGGTTTTAAGCCCCCAAAAAACAACAATATAAATTAATTACAGGTGGTTGTTGTATTTTTTAAACTACTCTTTCTCTTCAAGACAAAGCATATTAGCTTAGCTATTTTTGGCAACACATCCTGATGAAAACTTGCCACTACAGGAGCAGTCCTTCTGTTTCACACAGCTGTGGTTGTGTGTAGCTGCACACACAAATTAAAGAGCACTTTATTAGAACGTACGATACAGCCAAGAGCTGCTGATAGTCTCAGCTCATCTTCAACCTGCAATTGTTTCAGTTCATACGCTCTCATCAGCCTCCGACTTTAACACTACTGCTGTGCTAATCATATACAATCAGCGTAGAAAGACAGCCTGCTTACTAGCCAGGTGAATAAATATGAGTGGTCATACAGAAAACAGAAGTTAGGTGACAGTTTTAGACTTTAGGAATCAAACAACAGCTCTGACAAATAACACAACCTCGCCGATGTTATAAACACGAGCAAATGTAACAACGCCGGCACAGAAGAGCTTTCCAGTCCGAGCTGACATTTGGAGCCTTACCGTGATCGATAAGCCAGGCCATACAAAGGGTGTTGAGCTTCTCGTCAAAGAACTCCACTCCCTGAGGAAACAAAGCAGAACAACTTTCAGGTCTTCATAGTAAATTTGTTACCACATATTTCTGTTCTTAAACAAAACACGTATGAAGATGCATTTAAAGTTTGTTTGTTTTTTCTATCTGCTAGAGCATGTGACTCACCAGCTGTCCTGCCAACAAAGGCATGTACTCTATGATGGCCAGGCGGACCCTCCACTTTGCATCCTCTGCCAGCTCGACAATAGCTGGCAGCAGGGACTGAGAGAGCTGACGGATGCCAATCACCTCGTTCACACAGTCCAGGTTGGAGATGATGTTGAGACGCACCTCAGGGCACTGCAAGAAAAAAATAAATAAATAAAAAAATAAAAAAAAAAAACAAGAATTTAGTACCACTTATCAACACAAGCATTCGAGGTATTGGAGAACACCTCAAACGTGACCGTCGTTCCCCCCCGCTCGACAAAACACACATTTTTTAAATCCAGTCAGGCAAAGCCACTTCGGCTTCTCTAAACAAACTAAACTTCCAACTAAACTGTTTTCCCAGAATAATTTCCCAGGTTTACACCACAGAGCCTTACATGGTGATCTGCTTTAGTCGCAGTTTAAACAAAAAACTAACAACTGAGACGTATAAATGGACACAGCTAAACTTACAGCCAGGCTAGTTAAACTGAGCAACAGGAAAGCGAAAAGACAAACCACCGTGACAAACTGAGAGGCAAATCCTAAACTCATGACAGGTCTGCAGAATCCTCCCCCCTACGATGCCTGCTTTAAAAACACTCTGATAAAAACACCTTGAAATTAAATTTGCAAGTCAAGGCTGTCAGTCTCTACTGTAATCTAATTAGACACTCTTGGTCTTATGTTTGTGCTTTGAGGAAAATGGGCCATCTTTAAATAGGACTGAGGAGCAGCAGTGGGAGAACTTATCTTTGTGTTTAACCTACTAAACTCAAAGCTGAGCTTAAACTGACATCAAAGTGATGCATTTACTTGATAAGACGTGAGAGGATGATTGAATTAAAAAGGACCGACAAACATTTCCCCAAAACAAAATGACAGAACTTGCACATCAGACACCGACAACACATTTTGTTCCCGAAAGACTGAATAATTTCAAAAGTTCTGTTTTCTACTGACAACCAAAAATGACACGACATACCAACAGACAAATTGATGTGTCCAGTTAAATCATTAAATATTATCAGTGGCTACAGTATCCACATTCCTCCCTAACAATAAACTATTAAGCAAAAAAAAAAAAAAAAAAAAATCTGGTTAATCTTTGTCCAGATTTCTATTATGCTTGTTTCTACACACAGTCGTTCCCCCAGTTAGACGCTCTCAGTCTGACTGCCAATCGCATGAATCATCCTCCTCCCCATCCAGGTGGCAGTCAGGTGGCTTCGCCTTTGTGGCTTGTTTCAGGCGTGCAGAAAGCTACAAAAGAAAACCTGACGATTCTCTGGAAGCGTTTGTCATGAATCCTCTTAAACAAAGAGCAGCTTTGACAACTTTTAACGCAGATAATTATTGTCCCCACCCCCAATATATATAAATAAATATAAACACGCATATACTGGGGCCCACATTTGCCAGTCTCCATTTTAGTTACCTCGTCCTTGAGCTGAGTCAGGAAGAGAGGCAGTAAGTGCTCTATTGTGTTATCCTTTCCCAGGATGGTGGACAGGCCCATAATGACTGAGGCCAGGGCTGACTTCACATGCTGGTTGGTGTCTGAAACAAGTTCCTGGTCAGGGATGAGACACACAGAGCAGAAAAAAACAACAAATAATTAGACAAGACTAAACAAATATGAAGTTTACTGCTATACATCATATTTAAAACAACAAAGAGGACTGTTCTAACTGACCCATGTGCAAACGGACAATAGAAAGTTCCCTACAGAGGAACTTGGATATGCAGATCATGTTGGGCTTGTATTGAGATGACGTTTTTAGTTTTCCAAGAACGTGTGAAAGTTTGTTGCTACCTGTATAACTCAGTTCCACTGTTGACATGTTGACAAGATAAGCAGAGTGGCTGTTTCTGACATGGTTTGGTCGCTTTTGTTTATAGATCCAGGAATTTAACAGCAGACCAACCCATACCACCACCAGTTTCACTTATTTACCAATCACTTCTCAGGGAAATGATGAAAATACTCTTAACTTGAAGCACTACATTTCAACTTGCTCTTCTCAGAAAACAACAGTGCCACCTGCTGTTCAGAATATGACCAACATGAAGACTATTACACAATAATGATGAGATACATTATGTTCTGCTGCCATAAAACAAAACAAACAAAAAAAGACTGATTTTAAAGTGGATATGTGGACACAGTTTGGATTTTATTCATTCATCAGATATCAAAATAAATAAAAACCCATGGAGTGTGTACAAAATGGACAAAAATTAAATCCCAATATGTAGGAACCCTGTTAAAGGTTTCCAAACTGGCTTCATGTCTGTAACTTTAAAGAAAAGAGGTCAGCACTCCAAAACCCCCAAAATTACCAAGATCCTGAACTTGTCTCCTCAACTTTGACAAACAAAAGGAAACTAAAGAGTGGAAGCTTTCGGAGGCATGAATCCATGCTATTATTCTGTTGCTGAAACCCAAAGTTTCACCAGCTGTTAAAGACCCTGGAGCTGCAATAAATGCTCCATCACAAACTTCACTTTAAAGAAAATGCTGTCTATGAACAGCAACACAACTAGGTAGTAGGAAAAAAAGTGAGTAATTTTGTCAGAGTATGAAGATGCCTAGAAAAGTAGGTATACTCTTAATTTATATTCTGAATGAAAAAGAACATGTTTAAAAGCAAAATGCATCTTCACACTGGTGACTGCTTTAGAGAGCACAAGGATCAGTATGAAATTAGAGCATCAATGCAACTAATCCCTGGGTTGCATGAAGTACAACTGGATTCCTTAATCTTCAGTGATTAGTTTTTTTCTTTTTGTAAAGTTTATATGTAAAGTGAGAAGGTCTGCTAACGTGCACACACTGCAAGATTTCATACACACCAAGAGGAAAAACCTGCTCGTTTCCCGTGCCATTAACCGCTGACAGCAATTTAAACGCCCTCTTGTGAAAGTCGGAGATGAAGCAACGGAGAAATGCTGCGACGTGGTGAACAACTGGAGCCCAATAATCTAAAATTTACAGTTCTCCGCTGTGGCGCACCTGATTTTAATAAATGTGGGATTAACGGGCTTCTGCAGAACTTCAGACATTCAGAAGGGCAGAGAAACAACTCAAACATGCAGGAGGACCAGGCAGAAAGCTTCATGTTTACCTTGACACAGGGCAGAATGTGAGTCATGATGATTTGTTCACGACTGTCCTCCGGGAGGTTCTCACAGAACTCTAACCAAACAAACAGAAAGACAAAATGATAAACATACCTGACTAGAAGCTAAAACAAGCTTCACCTAAGTAAACGATCCTTCAGATAAGCATCTTTTTTACCTTTGACTTTGTTAGCAGCAGCGGCCCGGACCTCAGCTTCGCAGTCCTTCAGCAGGTTCTGGAAAGCCGGGACCAGGTCGTTCTTTGTGATCTCTGGCCCGACTGCTTTCTGGAGCTACATTTAGTGGAAAAAATAAAAATCTTTTTCATAACCAAATAAATATGCGAAAAGCAGAAAAAAAACAACAACATTCAACTGAAAGTAATTAATATATAAAGAATAATTAGACTATAATAAATGTTTTTAACCTGGGGTGAGACGACTTGTTGTCAGATCAAACACATTAATCACTGTAATACTTCACCAGTTTAAAGTCATTTACCTACTTTGTAAACCTTACTTAGAAAACTCTACACATGGCATTTACCTGTTCTGGAAAACAAAAATCCCAACACAGGCCTATAAAGATTTGCTGTTTTTGTACAGCCCTGATCTGTCAATAACACCAACTAGAACTAAAAGAACAAAATATTCTCCCCGATTTCTGGTTAAACTGAAAATAGTTATGTTGCATCAATCAGTGCAATCCTGCGACACTATAGTCACTGGGGGTTAAGTTTGTGAAGTTGCCAATATTAAAGATGGATTACACTGTAGCTCAACGTGACATTAAAGAGCATTTGGCTGCAGAAAAACAAGATTTTCATCTTTGACCATTAACAAATTTAAAAAGCAAGAACAGAATGTGCTTTATTTTTCAGACAGAGAAAACAAAACCCTGGACTAATGTTAGATTCATTAGATTAAGTCATTTATTAATTGTATTTTATCTATACACCAATTTAACAGCATTCCTGCCTGAAAATAAACTATTCATAATCTGTAGAGGTCATGTGGGAGTTACATTTTCCAGAACAGGCAAATGCCATATGTAGAGTTTTCTACCTATTTTCTTTTATTTAATGTGTGTGAGAGAGAAAGATGCTATGCTACAGTACAATTCCTAATTCTATTTTAGTAAAACAAAAACAAAAAAAGATCACTATACTGATATTTTTGGTTGTCTTCAACATCTGTTTCTAACATTGTTACAGCAGTTAACATGGTTTCCTATTACTGCCTTTTGTGCTTCCTCTGAATTCATTTTTAAACACCTTACAGAAAAGTACAAATTTAACTTCAAGACTGCTTTCACTCAGTAAAAACCTCCACATGGAGGTGTGCTGTAGCTAACATGACATCATGGCTTAGTTATGGTGTTTTGCAAGCCGTTACAGTTCTTTAAAGAAAATCTGAGTCATTCAAATTCAAAATTGGAATTGGCTTAAAATTTGGTCCATCTCTGACAGAAGGATGTAACAGTTTACCTCTGAGAACTTGTCAGCCACCATGTAACGGACCCTCCAGGACTTATCTTCTGCGGCCTGGCGCAAGGTTGGCATTACAAGCGTCTCCAGGTCTTCTTGAGGCAAGAGAGTGGCAATACTGACACAGGCCTCTACCGCAAGCAGCCGCACTGAGTCCTGAGGGAAACAAATTATTAGCATCAGCTAAGCTATTTCTGAGTAAAACTACTAGATATACTTGCATGGATTCAACAAACAATAATATGACACCAGTTGATGAGAACAAAGAAAAAAAAAAAGCTCATACCTGCTCATCTGAGGCCAGAGCAGTGAAGAGAGGAATGATGTCGGTTTTTACATAATCCAACTCCAAGACTTTGGCAAACTCTCCCAGTTTAGATGCTGCAGCACGACGCACCATTGGAGTATCGTCGGAGCACAAGGTGCGAAAATGTCTGGGAATAACCACAACTTTAGGTTTAAAAGCAATACGAACCACACAGCCAAAAGAAGTTATATGTCTAGAACAATCCCCTGAGCTATGCATGTATTTACATGTCTGACTGTTGAGCATAATGGCAAATAAAAACCTAAAGGATAAAGCAATCATTTCCCCTTCTCTTAAGAGGTCACTTACTGGCGAATTTCAGCCTTAACAGTGCTGGAGACACGAGGATAACACACGCTAAAGAGGCCACAGGCTGATGTGCGGGAGGTGAACCAGTCACCACTGGCCAGTCGCTTCACTAAAGGCTCAAAATGAACTTCCAGGTCAACTGGAGAGTGCTCCTGAGAGATCTTCCGCAGCGATTCCACAGCTTTGTCTCTGACTACCGTCTCTTCCACTGTAGCAAGACTCTCCAGAGGAGGCTGAGAAACCAAAGGAAATGAGGTTAGATACAGTAAAAAAAGCACTTTTGCTCCAGCAAACAATGTATTCATTAGTTACAATAAATATAGCATTGTAGATGACAAAATTGGCTTCTTAAAAGGGTGTCCCATTTCAAAGAAGAATATCTTAACCACTACCACTCATTACGTTTAAGAATGGGCCATGGGAACCTTAAAATCTAGATTTAGGGATAACACTGGAAAATGGGATTCAGTCCAGCTACTCGGACAACACACAACTCTGCATCAAGAAACAAATAAATGCCACATTATCGAGGACATCAGAAGCAACTTTGGGACAACTAAACTCACCAGGAGACAGTGGACGTACTCCGGCCCTCCCACCAGCATAGTGAAATTGCCAAGCTGCTCTGCCAATGCCAAAAGCACCTCATCCTCATCATAGATGGTGTCTAACAGATGACAGAAAGGTCAGAGAAAATACATAAATGACTTGTTATCAACATGATAAGTTCGACAGTGGATATTTTTTTTTACCTGTGAGGAAAGGTAGAAGTTCGGTGCGAGTCCTCTCTACACCAAGAGCTAAAGCGATAGTGGACAGCTTCTTGATGCTGTTAAGACGTAGCTGTACACAAACAAGACATAAAATAGTAATTAGTAAACAGTGAAAATTTAGCACATTTAACCACCCAAGCAGAGCTATTAGGTCAACAAATATATAAATAAAAACTGCACAGAATGTGCTAAAAGGCATTTTGATGTTGTCGTCAGATAATTAGCTAAAGCTAGCCCAATATTGTTGAAGATGAGTGAATAAAGAAAATACATTGACTGAGGGGAAAACGAAAGATTTAAGCGATTAATTCAACCCACTGTGAAACTGAATGTCGTTTTGTTCTTAGTTTGGCTTTATTTTTACTTAGCGTCCGTACCGATGCTAAGGATGCAATAAATATGCTAGCTGTTAAACCAACGACCTGGTTGGCTCAATTAAACAATAAAAACATTATTTAGAAATGTTATTTACTATGTAAACGCCGACCAACCAAGTCTGATTTTACCCATGGTTCCGGAATATTATTTACTGTCGCAAATAAATGAAAAACACGATTATTCAAGCAGAGTACGCCCGGTAGAAAATTCCCGACAGGCCTCGGTTAGTTAGCATGTTTGCTAACGTGACAGCTCGCAACCAGGTGCCTCGCTAAAACACTGATTTTTGGTGTACAATGCAAATACATTTGAATTCGCAAACTACGGGTAATACCTGAACGTCCTCATTTCGCAGTTCATCGATGAGAACGGCGATAGGATACAGAGAGTCGTCTCCATCGGCTCCTGCCATTTTGGATATTGTTGGAGTTTCAGAATGGCGCTGCTGTGCGGCACTACGGGGTTTCTGCCCGAGAACAGCGGCTGCAGGGTCCACCCACCCTCCTTTGCTGCTAATGCTGCGTTCACGGAACCACCGACAAACCAGCCACATTGGTGTGACCCCGTTTAATTACTATAAATTAAATCTAAATAAAATACTTCCGGTAAATCACCTCTTAAAATATAAATGTCAACAACACGTTAAGCACAAACACAAAAAGTATATCATTTGAACAGGTTTAACAGCATTAGTTGCATTAGTTGCAGTTGAAGTAATCAGGACAGCTCCTGATTACTTTACAATGTTAGCGTTGTGTTGTTACGTTAGGAACATAAAAAATAACGATTTGAATACTTGGATTGACCTAAAAATATTTAAGCAAATAATCTAGTCACAAAACTCTTAATGTGAGCTTTTTTCTCTTTTTCTCTTTCTGTAAGCATCTCAAAATGTTTTATTACACATATAATGTATTTTTATAATTCAACAACAGCTGCCTTGAATTCAAATGGTTAAAAAATATATATATAGCGATTTTGTCTTTTAGTAGCAGCAGCAAAAAGTAACTTAAATCATTTACCTAAGTAAATATTTGCAGCCTTACATGAATTTTGTGATTAAAAATATTGAATTATTATTATTATTATTGCCTCAACAGTTAGTACAAAAACAACACATATATAAATAGCATATTGATAGTTTTTTGTAGCGATGACGCAGGTGGTTATCCAAGCTTTTATTTTGAAAGACAAGGAACCGGATATTGTGTAATAACGTAGTAAGTTATCAAGATGGCGTCTCAGCAGCAGCAACCCGGCGGCCCTATGTCTCAACCCGGATTACAGCAACCTGCTTCGATACAACAACAACAACAACAACTCAGTCAACAGCAAGACTTTGACCCAGTTCATAGATTTAAAATGCTTATTCCACAGCTGAAGGAGAGTTTGCAGGTATTAGCATCGCACCGAGCTAGCACAAACAATTGGTAACGATAGCTAAAGTTAGCTCGCGAACAATGTAATGTACCTGCTCTGACTGTATTTTCCATATCTAGAATTTAATGAAGATTGCAGCGTTAAATTTGGCCCATAACACTTCAATTGACAACGGCATGTAAGTTCCCCATGGGTTTGCAGCAATGCATGTTGAGTCTTTGAATTTGTATGCATATGTTATGTGCGTGTCAACGAGTTTGCTCTTTATTTTGTGTATGCTTTTTGTTTTTCCTTAGTAAAAGCAGTGACACTTCAGTTCAGCGCTTCGACAAAAGCTTAGAGGAGTTTTACGCCCTTTGTGATCAAGTGGAGCTTTGTTTGGTAAGACTGAACGAAACCAGTTGTATTTTCATTACCACAACTCTATTAAAACTGCAATAACAGTCTATGTATATGTTTATGAAATGCCAGATTTGAGTATAATAATGTATTTTACTTTTTTTGGATGGTGAGTTCTTATTTGTTGGACCTTTCTTTAACACAGGAAACAGTCCTCTAAAGCAGGGGTTTCCAAATTATTCTGCTTTTGACCTATAAAGTAAAAGTTACAAAGACTTGTGACCCCGACTACTTCACTGAATGTATACAAACTTTGCTATTAAGCCACTGAACAAAGAGCCATGTCAAACAGTTTTTATGCATTTATGATTTTTAGTACTTTGTAACCGTTAAGGCCAAATATTATAGATATTCTCACACACACACTTGGTGTTTCACTTTAGGAAACCTGGCTCTAAAATAGCGGCAAACTGAAGGAGTTTTGTTAATCAAGACACCTACTCTGCTGAGTTCTACTTGTCAAGACTTTTTCAGCTTTTATTACCTGTCTGAATCAAATCATTTTGACATTTACACTCTAACACAATGTCCTCCGTAGCACAAATACTGCTTACTACATTATTTAGACCCGAGACGTGCTGCGTAAATTTACACCATCTCTCCTCTATTTGCAGCGCCTGGCATACGAGTGCCTTTCGCAGAGCATCGACAGCGCCAAACATTCCCCCAACCTGGTCCCAACAGCCACCAAGCCAGACACAGTGCAGACAGAATCCATGTCTTATGCCCAGTACCTCAGCATGATCAAGTCTCAGATCTCCTGTGCCAAAGATATCCATAACGCCTTACTGGAGTGCTCCAAGAAGATTGCAGGAAAGGGACAACATCAGGGGATCATGTAGACTTGGACTCTATTTGCATCTTGTGTAAAAATCCAACATAATGGTTATTTTTTAGGTTGTAATTTTTTGTAAATATTCTTGGGAAAAAAAAAAAAGACTCGTTCTTTAATGACCAGCAGGTGGCGACAGAGTTGCAGGTAGTTTTTGTAACATATTTGTATTGACTAATAAATCCTTTCTACTGATGCTGAGGTTCCCTCATTATTCAGTATGCACAGAGGAAAAAGACTCAATAACATCTTTATTTGGCAGTTTATGTGGAAGCAATTATAATGTAAATGTGCATGCAAGTCTTTAAAAACATTCAACTGTGGAGCTGAATAATTGCAACTGAAGATAAACTGTTACATTTGTAGAAATTTAATGTGGATTTGTTGGTTAAAAACACAAACTTTGCAACAGTAGTATAGAGTTAAGTATATTTTAGTCAAATCATATAAATGATCAAGCTCTACGCTTTCAGCATCCTGTATATATAGGTTCAACTGCTGACAGAATGGAGAGGGTGTTATAGTTTGATAACAGAATAGTAGCTTTGTGTAATGGAGTCATGTTACATTCTATTAGCAAAAAGGAGGGAAAAAATCATTTTGTTTCTAATGGAGTCTGTTTCTCAACTAAATTTAAGGCACTTTGTGCTCTGGTATATTAAAGCAAAGGAATAAATGAAGTCAGATAATATTAGCACATGAGAGGGGAGCATGGAGGGGCCTGCAGCTGTGTAACATCTCAGACCAACGAGAGCTACTGACAGCTTCTTGGATCCAAAAATACCACCCAGGGTCACCACCAGGCATAAGAGGTTCATCAAAGCATGTCCTCGTTCTCTTCTAAACTGGAAGTATGGCTGCATTACGTTTTAACTGCTGTACAAAACCGACTTAGATCTACTAACGTTAAGCTGGTACAGAACTAATATAAGAGGAAAGGAAAAAAAAAAGAAAAACGCACAAGCATTATCACAATTTTATTATCAGACACCATCCTGTGCTGACAGAGCTTAATTTTAATGTGTAAAAATATACAAGAATGAAAGTTTTACTAAGGTAATTCATATGTTGTCTTTAGACAGAGCTCATCAGGTGAAAAAGAAAAACCTAACAATATAAAAAAGGGAAGGCGTCGTGGGATTTGTTTTGTACAAAGATTACATCAGATACATTACATTTAGACATAATTACAAACCAAAACTTGATGTTATCTATGAATGTTCATGGATTTCATCAAAGCTATTGTTTAGAGTTAAACCACTTAATACCGATAAAGAGTTAGTGTGAGAATATATTTTTTTTGCTGAATTGAGTAATGGTGATCATAATAAAATATTTTTAAAAAGACACATTAAAGCTTTTTCTTCTAAACTCCTACATGTCATAGTGTACTGTTTAGGTAACACAGCTGGTTTTGCATAAAAGAAATTATTGATTTTTCCTTTCTTTTCCACCACTTCAGAAGAATCCCACTAAGTGTATAATGACATCAGTTTGCTGTTGTTCTGTTGTCTTGTAATGACTGTATTTACATCAACAACCCTGATCTAAACTCAAACTGTACATAGTGCAGGAGAAAACGTCTCTAATGATATAAAATGTATGCAGCTGGTTAATATATGCAATACAACATTAACTATCTTACTACAAAAAAAAAAAAACATTTCTAGTCCAATTCCACTGTGGTGTGTCTGTGTGACAGGTACCACATTGAGCTGTAAGATGCTTAAACTACTTTAATAAACTTATAAAGGTGGAAAAATGGACAATTTTTAATGCTTGGCGTTGTCCGAGTCTTTAGTTTTGTCTTTACCTCCAGTTCTGCGACTTTGCTGGTCTCTGCAGGGAAACACAAAACAAAGCAACATCAAATTAAGACTCACAAGTCGAATTCGGTCTCCTGCCTTGACAACTGTGTGTTGCACAGAGCCCACGTGTCTGCTATCCGTGCTCTCTGCGTGCATGTCATTTGATCCTGACGTGCACATGCAGGCCTGTCTTCGGCGCCGCATGCGGTCTGAACACTGACCTGTGGGGGAGCTCAGGACCGGGGAGGGCTGCCTGGTGGGCAGCACGGGCCGGAGGTTCCCTCAGGCAAGACATGGGGTGCGACGGCTGAAATCTGGACACCTCCTGCTGCCACTCATCATCAAAAGATTGTGCTTCAGCTGCAGGGGGAAGATCGGGTTAGGCAGAGTGATACAGACCTAAAGCAGGGCAGAGAGGTGTGGTTAAAAAATGTTTAAAAAGAAGGGAAGCTTTAACATACATTCATCCATGTTCTGAAAGTCTTGGTTGAGCTCCTCCTCTCCCGTTTTCTTGTTGTATTTCGTCTCAACAACATGTCCCCTGTTCTTAATGTGATGGCCGATTTTCATCTTCTCCATGCCACTCTCAGAGTCTTTAACTGCTTGGCGGGTCTCCTTGATCTGGGAAAGACAACTGGATTAAACCTTCACAAACACGGCAGATTTGCTTTTCGGAGTGTGAAACACCAAAGTGCGTTCTTTAACAGTCTGACATAAAAGTGGAACATGTCCGTCGGGACACTTACCCCTCCAGGGGCGTGACGAGTGGATGAGACTGCTTTGAAGACCTTCGGAAGCTCCTTTCCAACTTTAGAATAGGTCATTACTGACGAGGAGCTGAACGAGTGGGTGTTTGAATCTGTGGACGTGTTCTCCTGAAGTGCACACAGACACATACAGCGCTCAGCAGCCACATCTTATCAACTGTTTGGAAATGCAGGCGTGTGTGTGTTTAATTCAGTGAACTCACAAAGTTTCTGTGCATTTCCTCCATCCTGTTTCTCACGTTGGCCATCATGTTGTCAAACATGTTAAAAGGGTTTTGAATGACGTCCTGCACAAAGGAAAAGAAAAAAAAATGGTTTAAGTCACAAGATTAGAAAGGTTAAACTTTTGTTCTGGCTACTCACTCTGCACTCACAGGTCATAAACAGATGCATCATGGGTATAAACAAGCATGCACCAAAAACAATGCGCTTTAAAAATTCAGCCCAAGCTATTTAGCTCAATATAAGTATATTTGAATACATTGGTGATGTTTGTAAGGAAATTAGAAATCTACAATGTAGTTTTTATTTGGGGTTTGGCCCAATTTGTGCTGCTTTCTATAAAAACCTGAACACGTCAACAGACTTACTGAGGTAAATGCATCAACTTGTCTTTAAAATGAGATTTGCTGGACTTATTCCTTTTTTCAGATCTGGAAACACAGTATTAAAAAAAGAGGCTTTGAGTTCTAAAATATAAATGCCAGTTTTAGATAAATAGAGAACTTCAAAGACTCCTTCAAGAACCTGCTGAGTTGGATTTTAGTTAATGCTTTCTAGTTAAATTGAAAAAAAGCCAAATTTGATTTGTGTAGCCTGAAGTTAAAACACCACCCTTGCCTTCTTTGGAGCTAAACAAACCCCATACACCACCCAAGTCGGTCGTGAATGTTAAATTAAAGCAGCATTAATCACCACACGTTCAGATTCCCTTCATCAGAGAACAACGATGATGGTGTCACATTTAAGGTTAATATCAAGTTTCACAAACTTCAGGGAGGAATTTACTGATGGCTCTGTTGCACTGTGTTCCTACAGGAATCAGTTTAGGTGTTAAATGTAGATAAAATATGCTTTATGTTCACTGTTTGTTTGTTGAAGGATAATTTCATAAGAGTCTCCTAGTAAATACTGCAAAAAAACTTGTGTTTTAAATCAGTCGCTGTTATGAATTTCATATAAAATAAATTTCTGATCCACTGCGTACATTATGGACCATGTTTCTATGTGTAAGGAGTTTTAGTTATGACTCTGGTTGCATCTACTTGTTGGCAAACAAGACATTGAGACAATATGCAGACATGAATGGATACATGGCTGTAAATCCAGAGCAAATGCAGAGAAAACCCTTTGACCAGTTGAGTCACAGTCTCGTAGATAAACTGTGGACACATGCGTCTACAGTTAGAGCATGCTCGGTGTCAATATATTTTAGGTTTAGATGAGTGAAAGTGTCAACAGAGGACTCCACTGACCGTGCTGTCAGTACTGGCAAAGGGCAACAGAGACCGGCTCATATCCTGAGGAGTCAAAAACATCAATTTGAGGGTAGAACACACTTTTGCAAGGAAATATCTATGTGTTGCACACACACACATGTTCTTAAGGATTTTTCAACAACGTCCAGAATATATTTGAAAAAGCCTGAAATATTCTAAGATTCACAAGGGTTTAGGAAACATTAGAACCAGGTGTCCCTTGCTGCACAGATTAAATTAAAATACATCAAATTAATTATTAGCATAACTAGTTTGCTTTTCTTTTTACATTTCTACAAATATAAATGATGCTGACCATTTGAATATTTCTGTTTTTGCCAAGCTGTCTTTCATCAACCACCAAGCTCCTAACACACCCTCATCCAGCTCTACACACAGTGTGAAGCCGATTTTCAAGGCCACAAACTTTCTCGAGTTGCAGTCACCAAGAAGTGAGACTGAAGGGTGCAGCCTGACAACCCACCGCCCCCCCCAAACCAACCCCACTGTCCCCAAAGCCAGAATCCATGATGTGGGCCAAGACCACAGGTGTTTGTGACCCCTGTGGCCCCAGATAAGCATCACTATGTGCGTGAGGGCATTTTCCGGGGGTGTGATGTGCTGGGTTATTGTGTGTAATCAGTGGGGTGTTGAATGACTTGTGTTCCATTTGTAATTGGGTCGCATCGCCCGAGATTAGAGTGGGTTTAACACCGTAAGTGAGCTTCATTCTAGGAAGGCTGCCGTGGGCAGGGCGGACCAGCCAGGACAGGGTCTAAAGGGAAAAGGGGGGAGGGGGTTGAAGAGTCCAAGGCTGCTCTCTCAGCTCTTTTCAAAGGTCAAGCTGATGTAAAACGCTCCTGAACTGCCAACTTTATCCCACGGTGGCAGCTATGAACCAATAAATGCCACGTACATATCTGCGTGCATTATATTTAGACCGAGCACAAGAGGAGCAACTGCGAGCGCAGAACAGAGAAAGCAGACGAGTTAAAAACCACACGGTGGGAAATCACATGACTCTCCTTGACTTATATTTACAGCATTTTCAACAAAGTCATCAATTATGACAAAACCCGGCTTGATATGGGCGGCCGCACTTTTCATTTCAAGTTTGTGTCCTCTAGCAGAGGCCCGGGAGGTCGAGGGTTCTTCACAGTATCTTATCTGTCCCTAGGACTGCGCTCTTCTGGACAGAGATCTGTGAGGTTGTTCCTGGGATCTGTTGGAGCCGCTCTACAGCGGCAGCGTTGGCGCGGTGGTACTGCTGTCGAACTTGCCTGGATTAACAAGGTCCGTGTCAGATGTTGGGAAACCAGGACCTTCTGATGATAAATAGGCTACTAGAACATGACGTGGATGAAGGCAGATAACTTACACGTGTATTTAGTCTGTCAAGTCTAAAAATGCGATTTACAGCTTTTTCATAAAATGAACACTGCAGAGCGAACGCCGGATGTTGGGACGCTCTGAAAGATGCAGATAAAACAAACTAAAACCAGATGTTTACCAGACTTCAGCCTTGTTCCAGACATATACGTTTCTTCAGATTCTTGTGATCTTTTAACCCTCCTGAAGCCCTCAGAAGGGAGAGAGAGATGTAGAAAAACTCTTGTAACTTTGGATCAATTTGTGTTACACATCAACAATCAGCCTAATAACTTGTAAGATGTTTCACCAAATGTGTTTTTTTGTCTCCCTTCAATATTTAAAATGGTTTTGTATTCCTTTAATTGAAACGTACCAACTTATCAGTAGCTAGTGTCAAACAAGTTATTTCTTATAGTCTAATCTACTTTATATTAAATATATATGATTTATAAACCTTTGTATTCTGTTTCGTTTCCTTTTTACAGTTTTCTACTTGGATTGTGTTGTTATTCAACAGTAATTTTGTAAACAAGTGCCTCGATGAATGAGGGTTATGAAAGGTAATATGAGCCAGGTAGTAGAGACTGGCAAGAGACAGATAAATCCGAGTGCTCAGCAGGCGTGGAAGACAGACAGATATTTGTCCCCCCCCCCCCGCCCCCCCCCCCCCCCCTNAATTTTTTTCCCCCCCCCCCCCCCCCCTCACTCCCACTGGGAATCTAAAGCTTTTAAAGCAAATTGAAGTACAGCCTTCCAGAACTACGAGTGGCCAGTAATTGTGTGTGTATACATGTCCCACTGCATAAATAAAAACATTGCGAATTGAAATTGTCTGTCACTTTGCCCGTGAACATGTTTTAATGCCATATGTGTGTATGTGTTTGTGTGAGTGTGTTTCAGCGAGCGCATTTGTGCGTGCGATACTGGAGAACAGCTTGAGAGCGAACTGTCTGTCATCTGGCTGCTAATGCACCGGCGATGCCAAGCTCTGCGAAACAGATGGGACGAAAAGAGCAACAATGGGAAAACAGAGAGCCCGAGACATCTGAACATACAGTACATGCCGTCACAAAGCACCGCGGCGTTGACCTTTTCAACCACTGCGGGTCTGAACTTCTCATCTTCTGAGACTTGATGGTGAAGGGCGTTAGAAAGCAGGTTTTTTTGTGATTAAAAACTTCAGCCCCTACAGTAGCTAACCACTGATTCAGTCAGTATTATTATATTATTGTTAAATGTTTATTGATTATGACAAGAACTGTAGAAATGTGGAGATTAATAGACTTGCGTTATCTTCAGCAAAAATCCCACATTTATATCTCCACCCCATCTGCTTGTGTATAACTGGGGGGGGGGGCTTGCGTGAACGGCTATGAAACTTTTAAGTCTGGAGTTGTTTTAAGGCGCCAACAATCCAAAAGTCTTGGTCCCGCTCGGACTAACTGTTAGCACGTAAAGAAAGAGAACACGGTTGGTGACCGAGGCCCCGCTTCTGATGTAAGCCATTATCAAGAATAAATATACGGCTCCCATGAGATGTGGATTAAAGCAGGTGACCGTGACTAAGTTTGACTTAGCACAAATAACTTGGCAGTAGAGGAGGAGATTTGGAAATGTTCGCAAGCGCAGATCAGCAGATCAAATATATATCACTGCCTAGATATAGTACCTGTCTAAGCCAGTAAGTTTAACAACAGAATGATCCTGGGCAAGCTCTAATCATCCCACCTGAACCTAATCCCTAATCTAACGCTTCAGCCTTACTGTTAGCATCTCATGTCTGAAGTCAGTCATGTTCCGACTTCATGGGACACTTACAAACAGACATTTTGGCAGTTTTAATCTATAAAATACGTTTAACATAATTTTTTTTTTTTCTTCAGCACCACCTTGGCAGAGTAAAGCCAAATCCTCAGGGGTCCTATTCCAGTGAGCGTCAAAGAAGCCTGTGCATGTATTTACAAGAAACTGGTGTGTTAGTGGAACAATGCACTATAAATAAGTCTTCTCGGGGCTAGATATAACCGTCCAGAGAGGCCAAGGGGGGTTGCCCTCCCACAGAACCAGACACTAACATGGCCCCCCACTTCTGTGAGTTTCAGTTACACTTCCAGTGGCCAGCTTCCAGCCAGTGCTTCATTCCAACACTATCGCTTGTGCGGTGTGCGACCACGAGAGCTTTGTTGGGACAAAACAGGAGAATTAAGCAAGACTAAATAATGTTCACGCACATGTGAGTGCTATCATGCTATAATTAAAGCTCTAACCTATTTGTTGGATTCAGATTGTAAAAGGAGAGTTTTTTTTTTCTTTTAAGTGCACATTCTCACCCTGTGTTCGTTTCTCAGTGCATGGGATGAACCAGGGTGTTCTGTCGTGTCACGTCCACCGTTCCTCCCATCCGTTATGCTGGGCATTAAGGATGCACCAAAAGGTTCAGAGAAACTACGCATCATCTGCCTCATATGGTCCCTGTGAGGTTGAAATGGATCCCTGGTAAGAGAGAATGAGAATGCAAATATTCAGAGACTTCAAACAAACAGGAACATATTATCACATCATCTATTTATATATGTATAGGAAAAAATGCATATATGACTCCTGTCACTTCCATCAAGCTCATGATTAGGGGTGAATTCTCCAATGAACACGCCGCTCTGAAATAAGAAGCTGCCCTAAAATAATTTTAGCCACCCTTTAACACTTGACTCGGGAGTCGGGTCAAGTGTAGCCACGTTAACTCTGCAGGCATCCGCTCATGGAACATGTCAAAGTCAGCGCAGCTCAGTGTCACGGTGACCGGCTCACTCCCAAACCATCTCTGAAACTGTATTCACCAGCTACAGTGACACAGATGTGCGAATCCTTAAAGTTCAGAAACCAATGCATCATTTAACTGCGTGTTTGAATTCTAATTAAAAACAAATCTGAGCGCAGGCAAGCCTAAAAGCGTCCGTTTGGCTTTACGGCAGCCGTTGCTAGGTAACGGTTATATATATTTTTTAACCGGCAACTATGGCTTTTATTTAATAGGTTACAAATATAACTGACCAAACACCTGGCATACAATATACCCGTTAAGTTAGGCTACGTCTATCACTGTTGTTGCCGTTAAAAAAAAAGAGGCTAACAATTCAAATTAAGATGAAATTATCATCTGAAGTTTTGGCTATTAAACGTTACTTTGCAGCTTTGAGTGGTTTAATAATCAGGTGTAGCTACTCACGAAAAGAACGGATCTTCGTCAAAGTCCCTCAGCATACTGTTAAACATTTCCAGGGATTTTAAAACAGCGAGCAAACAGCCAACTGACAATTAGTCCAAATAATTAGTCCGTTCGCCCACTATCGCGTCTCCGCTCGGACCGCTTTTAAACGGGAGGTGGCAGGCGGTTAGAACCGAAGTGGCTCCGACGCCGGCCACGTGACGCCAATCCGCCTCATTCATTGGCCGGTTCGCGAGCCCGGCGTTCGAACAGGGTTCCAGCCACGCGCTGCATGTTGTGGGTGGCTGCCATGGCAACGGCACTCGAGAAATTTCTTCGAAAAAACGCGAATTTTCTTATCTGCGCTGCTCCTGCCACCACCTTATTTAGCTTCTGCTTATCTGAAAACGTCACGCAGTGTTTGTGTAACTTATATCCAGAAAGGCTCATCTATTTAAGGCAGAAAAAGAAGAATGTGAGGAATAAAAATAGGTGATATTTTAGATTAAATAGCACACTACAATATAGATTAAAATAATATAATATAGATTAAGTGTTGTTCTAAACTGTTCCTTGGCTTGATACTCAGACAAGTGGGTTACCAACTGTATTTCACACATTTAAGATAGATATGCTGACACTTATTCAGGCAAGTACCTGCTCTCTCAGCCAAGGTCAATGTGTGTGTGTTTTGATTTAGCAAATCACTTTTACGATCTTAATAATTATTTCATTTCAACACTGACTTTTTGGAGAGGATGAAAATGACACCATGTCCCAGACTCAGTATAAATTTCCCATCTGGCGGTTCCATAAATAGATTTGGGTGTTGACTCATTTCCATGAATCTATCCGAAACGGCAACATGACACAAACATTTTTAAAAAGCAGCATTATGCATTCTTCATAACAATAAAGTATAAGACAGGTGAAAGGTTATTTGTGTAATTGCTAATGTCGGACTTGTTGCAGACTTTGGGGTAAGGCAGATTGTCTCACAATTCAAAATGAAATATGCTTTTGTAGTTTCAGTAAAGCAACAAGAATCAAAGAAAGAAATGCTGTTTATTTTAGTACACAAAATCTATTACAATTCATTCTCAACAGCACTAAACAGTTTAAAAAAAACACACCCACAGCTATTATTTATTAAACAGACGACATAAAAAGAAAATCATGTATCAAATCTTCCATTTGAAGTAAAAAAAATGACACCTATAGTCTAGATTTTCATTATTATTTCTTCATTTTTTTAAATAGAAATAATTTCCACGCCAACAAAGTGTTCATGGGTTTCAAAAGAGAAAAAGAGAAAATTACAGAGCGCCTCGGGGATCGTGGTAGAAATAAAATTTGAAGGCGTGAGAACCCATCCCCTAAATTTATTTAACCTGTGCGCGTGGATTAGCTAACAGGTCGTCATTCTGTTTGAGAGCAGTGTGTCATTATTTGGGTTGAGTAACATTAAAAAGTTCTTATTTTCAGGTTCAACTAACTTCTAAACACGCCAACCAGCCAATGTAAAAACTACAAGCATCACTTCCTGTCAACTGCAGAAAACCAGATGTTACACTACAGTCTCATTTTAATCAAAACAAGTCCAACTCTGAGCTGGACAAGTGTTAAATTAGAAACATGCATGTTTCAAAGTTAAATGACATGAAAACAGAGACTATCCTATAGATGGTACTGAACATTAGAGCCTGATTTTGCAATTTGTAGACGGTCCCAAAACCCTCTTCTCCCTTCTGGTGTTGTGTTTCCATCTGTTTCCCCGTCCAAACTGAAAACAAAACAAAGCACAACACCTGCTGCTCATTGCCGCCCGTGTTTCTGTGACTCAGCGCGTACGGTTTACTAAACCGAGGGGACGGATTTTATTTTTACCCATGACGCCTGGGTTTCCGTAAGAAATGAACACTGCCATGTTCCAACAGCAGTAAAATTATAACGGGGACTGAGGAGAAATGAAAGTGAACGAGGTGAGGGTTTAGACCGAAACGCTTTCGTCTTCTTCAGGTGACGGGACTTCCCATGAGCCTCTCCTGTCGCAGGGAGATCAGCCTGTTCAGCCACAGCTCCTCAGTCTTCTCCTTGTCCATGAATAGCTGTGGGACAGTGTAGAGAAGACATGGTAGTAAGAGGAAAACCCAACACAATGGTCTCACAAGATCAAAAAGTCCTACAATTTAGCTTTTCTTTTTTAAAAGAGAAACTTGCAGCTTTAAACAGATATCTGTGTATCAGACTGAGATGCAAAAGAAAGAAAAAAAATTACAATGCTACAAACAACCAAAATATACAAGAGAATAAAAAAATGACATTTTATATACAGGTGCTGGTCATAAAATTAGAATATCATGAAAAAGTAGATTGATTTCAGTAATTCCATTTAAAAAGTGAAACTTGTATATTATATTCATACATTACATACAAACTCATATATTTCAAATGTTTATTTCGTTTAATTTTGATGATT
>NC_051431.1:12974971-12976252 GCF_001649575.2 Kryptolebias marmoratus | reverse complement strand
TGTAATCATCAAAATTAAACGAAATAAACATTTGAAATATGAGTTTGTATGTAATGTATGAATATAATATACAAGTTTCACTTTTTAAATGGAATTACTGAAATCAATCTACTTTTTCATGATATTCTAATTTTATGACCAGCACCTGTAATACAAAAACATTTCCCACAACACAAGAAAGAAAATTATATTTAAAAAAAAAGAGCAACTGATACAAATGACTAAACAGTATTAAGAATTATTTTAGTTTTTTTATTTATCTTTTGTGTGTGTGTGTGTGTGTGTGTCTACGTGTGTTTTCTGTTTGGTAAGCATGATTTCTTGAGCTTTGATATGTTTTTTGGTTTTTGTTGCAGGTTTATACTTGTTTTTTCCCCAAAATGTTGGTTAGTTTTTGCAGTGTAATTGTTTTTGACCGTGTTGTTGTGCTATTTCTTTTGTAATATATATATATTTTATTAATACTTTTAATATTTTAGTGAATTGTTGTGTCTCCTAAATAGTTTTGTTTATTAAAATTCCACAATTTTCCATGAGGTGATGCATTTTTGAGTTTAATGACGTACTGAATGCCGTTTTGTGTTTTCTGAAATGGTAGCTGTCTTTTGGCATTTCTGAAGTGAAAACATTAAATCCAAACCTGATTAAACGCGTTGCTTCTTTGCTCAACCTCAGTCCAATAAATTCCTACCCATTCAGTTTGCAATGATGCTAATAACAGTCAGATCAGAACTAGTACTTCCTGTTCTATGTTTGTTATGATGCTGCTGCGGCCGTTTTCACATTTAAAGATTTAAAACTGCAAAAATGGTAACTTTCGCTTCCGAATAAACTAAATCCATAAGGCAGTGATTTTATAAATCACGAATTCCTGTAACTGCGTGGCACATCAGTTGTTCTCACTGCTCATGCCATGCAGCCTGAGTGCAGATGCTGACACAGTGATGATGCCCTAATACCACGCCGAGGGGTGTACATTACACGTGTTTGCGGTTCGGCCTGTTAGGTCCGTAATGCACACGAGAAATTTCAACATGGAGCTCATCTATCCATGTGCTCCTGGAAAAAGGCCCGCGCGTGTTACTTGTTCCCAACGCAGCACATCACCGGTGGCGATGATAGTGACTGTGAGAGGGCCATGAAAGTGCTGCTCCAAGAGTCTGATGAATGAAGGTATCTGTTTATTAGGAAGTAACACAATGACTGAGACGCAGGCCGCTGAGACGTCGGGGACAAATGTCAGATTATTTCTACATTCCCTGCATGTGTTTAGGTGATGGG
>NC_051431.1:12965202-12974789 GCF_001649575.2 Kryptolebias marmoratus | reverse complement strand
GGGGGGGGGTGATAATGTTGACATGGTGCCAATGTGTACATACTGTACATCTGTGTGGTGATGTGTCTATTACTATGCAGATGGTGGAGTAACTCCGAGCCCGCCAATCCTTCATTTCCAACCTACACTGCCTGTAATCTGTGTGTTCGATTCAACACCAGTGAGTTCTTGTCTGTCGGCCCTGAGCTGGTGTCATGGTGCTAATGAGGCTGTGTGTGTGGGATGACAGTATCTGAACCGGGCTAATGGGACTCATCTGTTCTAATTGGAAGTGGAGCCGGAGCTGGAGCTGGGGCCAGGGCCCGCCTGGGGCATATTGCTACCATATATCAGCCTGTCTGACAGTGTATGAATGCGTGTGTGTGTGTGTGTGTACTGGGCTGGGGGGCGTTGTGCATCTATGTGAGTGGGTTATCTGCATACATCAGGGTATAACTTAGTTTCCCCAGTGGAGATAGATGACTGGGAAGCCCCAGGGAGCGTTATTGGAGTTTAAAGTTTTTCCTTCTCGTTTTTCATCATTGGTTTGCAGGCAGAGGAGGAGGCGATGCTAGGAAACCGTAAACTGGTATAGTGCACTGGATCGGAATAAGCAGGGATGCCGGATTTAGCAGAGGTGTTAGTAGCTGTGCTGGCATTTTTAAAGGAAAAGTTTCCAAAGTTTGTCCAGAAAATCCTTCACTACTATCCTCACACTCATAAAAACCAAAATGGGGTAAATAAAATGACAAGAAGCAAGATGATCTTTAGCTCTGAATGAGAATTAAAAAATTCTCAGTTGCTTACAAATTGTTTAAAAGTTCTGGCTTAGAAATGAAGTTCTGCTGGTGATAACTTACACTGGGATGAGCAAGTGTGTCGGTGTCATCGTAGACTATAGACATGGGAAGAGTGATGTCCTGAGAACTTGTCTGATCAAACTCCAGCTTCACCTCAGTCTGTTCAGAGCAAAACAACAACAACAAAAAAAAACATAAGTCCAAACAAACACTGAAAAGTTGCTCCAGTTGCCTCAAACAATAAACGCAATACACTAAATATGTGGCATTAAAAAAACTGTAATTTGACAATATGACTGAGGCAATCAAAGACAAATGTTTATTTAACCATTAGTCCCACAATGCAAAGGGAAATGAGGGCAAAACTGCAAAAGTTTTAGAAAAAACATAAGAGATTAAAGGAATGCATATCGCCCGCCACTGTTTAAGACAGATTTTTAACTCAGATCATCTTCTGATGAGAGAGGAAAGACTTACAGCAGGTTTGTTCAAACCTCGCAGATCACATCACGCGCAAACTCATGCGATAATTCCAAGAGCTCGCAAAACGTGTCACCGCTCGGAGAACGTGTTGTGAATGACTCTCAGCTACTACCACATGGAATCTTAGCTCAGTAAGTGTGAAACAGAACGTGTTGGAGCCATTTTTGTGGTTCACTAGCTGTGGCAGTTGTAGACGGGTGCCCAGCGATTACTTTCTGAGAGTTTCAGTCGTTCCTGAGATATTCTGCTAACAGACAGACAGACAAACACAAGCAAACACACACAGGCATCAATATGATCAACCTTCCACCTTTGGCAGAGGGACAATAAATATATATTTCCTATAGGTACGGAATGTCTCTTTTTAAAGATTTCTGTACATTAACAAAAAAGATATTAAAACTATAATAAGACAGATTTTTGATATTTTGCACACTGTTTGCAGTCATGAAAGACAACTCTCTGCCACAGGGATTAATTCCTACTTGCAACTTGATTTTTGTCCAGCAGGTGGCAGGAAAGGACCGGCTTGTGCAGTCAGCTTTGAGAAAATAAAGCATTAAGAAGCATCAGCTTCTACCCAGAATAAATGTGATACATGCAATTTGATTTATCAGGATGTGTGTAATAAGGCAGGGGCATATATAAATATTTTTCTCTTGTTTCACCTACTTTTAATTTGGCATTTTCTTTTATCATTAAGTAAATGGTTTTAGTCTTTCTTATGCAGGTGATTACTGATGCTAAAACTTGTAAGTAATGTGTTAAAACAAAACTTTGTGACAAGTTAGCTTTGTCAGATGAACAGCAACATTTTGCACTGAGAGACAAATGGCTATTTCCAGTGACTCTAAAGAAAAACAAAAGTTTCTTGTCTCGATCATGTTACAATCTATAGAGTTCAAGCTGATACAGATATAAAAAAGTACTTAAAACGACATGTCCACATTCTGCTTTAGGCTAAAATAAGGTTCCCATTTGAGTGGGTAGCCTGGATTTATTGTTATACTTGATAGAAAAAACATCAAAATAAACATTTTGCCAAATCCATTCATATTTCAAACAGCCCTGATCCGGGCCCAAGAGCAAATGTTAACCCAGCTGGAAAATTATTTTTAAAAATTCATTTGGCAACGTACAAAGAGTGAACCTGATAGGAAACACTCTGACCAATCAGGGTGGTGATGTGCCAAATATCAGGCATTCATCACGTTCTCAGGGAACAAGAAAGTCTTTTTCCCTCTTCCTGACTTTTATTCTCTCACAAGCCTGTGAATAGAATTTTACTGGGCTCTCATTAAAATATGATTAAAAATTATTAATAGTCACCCTTTGTGGCTAAAATTAAAAGTAATACAATACAAACATTAAAAAAAGAAGGAAAAACTAAATGAATGCACAGCTTATTCTTGCAATACGTGGTAAAAAGTAAATATCTGCTTGCTTTATAAATTCTCATTTAACACAGGCTAAAGATTTGCTACAGCATAAACAAATAATTTTTAATTTTGCAGAGAATGTCGCAGTTATTCTTATAACTGCACTCAAATATATTATGTTATCTTGTGAGCTATCAAATCTTTGCAACTAAAAATGGTTGCTCTGCATGTTTGGTGTAACATTTGACTAATGTTGAGAGCAATGCACAAACAATTCATCTAAAATAGATGACAGGATGTTATAAAACCCCTTAAACTTGATTCTGTTTTCATTTGAATGCTTTAACATTTTTGTTATGCAGAACTGACCCCACAGCACATTCATCTTTGTTTATCTGCTGAACCTGATGTGCAGACCATGGTGTAATTGTCCTGATAAATTTTCTAACTCGGTACATGACAGACACATGACACTGTGCAATCTGTGGGTCCTGTCCATGCCAGGGCGAACTGTAGCCACTCGGGTCGTCACCTTAGAGTCACCACGTTAAGTCCCAACAGTCTTTGTAGGTCCGCTGTCACATGTTGTCGCCCGTCTTCTAAAAACCAGCCATGAGGCCCAACAAATCTAATTCCTGCTCCTTCAGAGAGAGCAATATTTCAATAATGACCTCTGTGTTTTGTCTGCATCTGCACAACCAGAGTGAGGGGTGGAGGGGTGGGGGGGAGACGCAGGACGGCTGCCTGCCTGCTGTGGCTTTTGTGTGGGTGCTGCCGCGCTGGAGCCGGCGAACATGCGGAGCGTCTGATGAAACGGTCTCAGGTTGGAACAAACTGCGCTGAATGGGAACGTTTGATTTGGTCTGGGCTGTCTCTGGACAGACGGCAGAGCAATCCAGAGTGGGGAAATTCAATAAGAGACGAGTGAAAAGCAAGAAGAGTGAGGGGCGGCGAGAGAAAGAGAGACAGAACGCACCTTTATGTCATCCCGGGATGATTTGAAAGCCTGAGGAACAAAGGAATCGCTCTCGATGGCCTCGATGTCCTTTATCCTTCGCACTTGCTCCTCCAGAGAAGTTCCCTCTGAAACGCACAGAGGGAAGCCATGAACAAAAGCGCACACATACACGTCCAGAAAAAAAAACAAGACACACATGTCCTCAGCCACACACAGTGCTGGCCATTCCCTGTCATGTTCTGAAAAGCACCTGATTTCATCTGGATTGGGTACTCCCTCTTGTATAATACCTTTTGACACATACAATATGAGATATCTGATATTCTCCTATTTTAATCTTGGCCCCTCAAAGAAAAAAGTACTTATGTCTAGCCAAGGACGGAGAGTTCCTACAAAAGGTAAAGAGTAAAAAAAAAAAAAAAAAAGCATACTAACAAGATAATAGCCAGACAGTGAATTACACTCAGATAATGGCATTCTAAAATAATCAAAATATGAACACAACCTCACTGCAGTGAAATTTCATTACGGAGACGAAATGTGATTAAGTTTCATATAGCTCTCATGTATCAGAGAGTATACTTCTCTGGCTTGTCCAATCTAACAAAAAGACACAAAGAGTTTCCAATAAATTACTCTTGGATATAAACACTTCAGGATTCTGCATATCAGATAACAAATCATTTCAAGAATCCAAGAGCAGTCTTTGGAGCGTGGGAGGGCAAAAATAGGTGTGCCAGGAAAGTTAGCGACAGTGAAGGGGAAAAAAAAAAAAAAAGTCTGAATGCTCTCATTATTTTCCGGCTGTCAATCTTTCTACTGATCAGTCAATATTCATCCCTCTCTTTCCCATCCATCCGTCCTCTCCTGCACTCTCCCATCTCTCTATCTGTCAATCCAGCAGACATGCATGTTTCTCTGCTGCACTGATGTAGGCTGTGTCATGCAAACAAGAACACAACATGGTCAGGGGATGGGAGGCGGGGGTGGGGGGGACACAGGAACTGAAGTACGCCCACGTGTACATGCAAACTTACAAACTCACATTCACAGCTTGCAGAAATACATACATGTATGCTTCCACCCAGGTGCACGCACACGGTATGCACTGCGGAGCCGATTACAGGAATTAATTCAATCTATTAGCAGATACAGAAAGGGTGTCACGGCAGATCTTCGTGGCCCCGGTGTTTAATGAATAAATGAATATTTGGTCCAGCGTTTGCAGCAAAATGTCACACACTTTGTTAAGGTTCATAACGGCACTTCAACGAACTCGGGTTTGATTTCGACGCAGTGCAGAATTGGACAACTGAGTGACGAGTGGAATTAAGCCTTCCTATATGACAGACTATCAGCTTGTCATCCAACACGGGAAGATGTGAGCAGAGACATGTCACACAGCCGCTCCAAAAATAGTCATTACCTTGACTGAACACAGGCCCAATATCCTCCTGGAGACTGTGGCCTGTCCTTCACACGGCTATCACCACTGCAGGGCTGCATGAATGTGTCTGTGTGTGTCTGTCTTTCAATGGAATCCAACGCCTGTGACTGCCCCACAATTAATTCAGCAGAGTTAATTCGTTTTTTCAATTACCCCATCTCTGCTGTCCTTTGAGCATGAATGCCCTACATAAACAATAGCCACACTGACATGTACACACACACACGGGCTCATATCTGCTAGCATCTCCTTGGTGAGCCCGACTGTTGCTGTGCTGTCCGCGTGCGGCGCAGGAATCCATTAAGACCTCAGACTTTTTGACAAACACATTATTGGTAGATAAAATGACTTCCATATGCTGTTTGTCAGATGTCAGCGGGAAAAGATATGTATTTCATGAGAAAATCAAAAATAATGGACTTTGAGAACGGGCCAAGCCAGCTCAGAGGCAGGCAAAAAAAAAAAAAAAAAATCAATACTCCAGCTGGGTGAGCGCACTCTGCAGCTTGAAGAGGTCAAAGTTGATATTTAATATTGACACATTATCTGGCAAATTAATTTAACAGGTCGACTCAATTGTCACCGCATTAGGAGCTCTTCTCTGTCAGTGATGAGACGAGGATAAAGTGAAAGCTGAGACAGAGAAGTCAGAGGAGGAGAAAGAAAAAAAAAGAAAAAGAAGATGCAAGTAAATATACAGTACATGCTGCTTTAAATCAAATTATTCTTAGATTTCTGTGCCTAAACCTTTACAAGCAATACTCAGGTTCAGGTTTAAATGGATTTGAATAATTGATAGTGACAATAATATATGTTAAAAAGTGTTCGCGTCCTTGTATGATCTCATTCGTGCAGGTCTGTGTGCACTTGTACGAAAAATAAAGAAGAAAATTCACTTGCCATCTCATTACTGAAATTAGTAAGATAGACAGCAGCGCTGATGAGCACCTCAGAATCAATAGGCTATTGTTCTCTCTAAATAGTTGTTTGTCCACTTCATTGATTAAGACCCAAAGACGGGGAGAGAAAATCAAACCAGCCAATGGAAACAGATTTCAGATAGCCTCCTTCAGCCTCAGAGACGGGAGCAGCAGTTGCACGGCGTTGCCCAAAGAGGGGGCTGTTCCACAACACATCCAGAAACAAGCCGAACCGAGGTCATCGGGCTGTAACTGCGTTGTCTTTGTATACTTGACTTTGGTCTACAGTTTGTCAATCAAGAGTAGCTGAGCCGAATATATCGCTGCTGCTGATTAATCCCAGTAATTGACTGCACTGGCGATCCGGCTGAATTACTGCAGCGCTTGTTTTATAGGGAAAAATAAATAAATGAAAGGGAAACCAACTGCTTGCACCTGAAACAAAACTTTCCGGGGTTTTGTTTTTTAGCAAACAAAGAATTTAAAAAAACATTTGTTGCATTATATTTAAATGAAAAGGCTCCAGCATAAAAAAGGACAAACCATACCCTTGAATTTATGATTGAATGTATAATACGAGGAGTGTTGTGACTTTGGGACTTAATGAATTAAAAGGAGGAAACTGATCAGTTTCATCAAAGCACGGACCATTTTTAAAAATGCATTAAAAGTCACAAAGGCTTCTTTGAAATGGAATTTTCATAATGGCGCAGCTTTAATGGTCCCCTTCATGCATGTTTTAAGCCCCACTCCTTGCCACGTCCCGCCAAGGTAGAAGATCGCGTCAGGATAAACATATTTAAGTTTTCTATCTCGCGTCTTGTTTTCACAAGCGCACGCTCACACTCTGCAGCATCTCTTGATTTCCCAGGTTTCAGTAATGTGCCTTTCCCTCCTCTGCCTCCCCCCCCTCCACCTCTCTCCCTGCACCGTGGTAAAGATGTGTAATTCAATGCTCAATTTAGGCCGTCTCGGTGGAGATTTTTTTTGCCTGCTAATTGATAGAAATTAAGCCATTAATCAAGCCACGAGCCATCATTCAACCCAGGGAAGATGAATACAAACTTTCATAATAACCACCTTCCCCATTTTAGCCTTCATTAGCATTAATTTTTAATGTAATTATGCTATTCTTTTACACTGAGCTCATAAATTACTGCTCTTTTGTTGCTGGCTGGCCTTGTAAAATCCAGAGTAATGCTTTGTAGTCTGATCTTTAAGGCAATTACTGGCTTCTTCACTCTTTTATCTCCCTGCATTTCCAATAACCTGCTCTCTAATGATTTATCTCCGCTGCCCCCACCACCACACACACACACACACACACACACACCATCGCTGCCACCATCTCCACCCCAGTCCCCTTCCTCTCTCTCTCCCTCTCTCTCTCACTCTGCACCAACTGCCCTGCTGCCAGCCTCCACCTCCAGTACCTCGTCCACCTACGTTCTCTCCATCTCTTCTTCAGCGACCCCAGATTCATCTGGTAAACACACCAACACGTGCGGCCTAACTATATTAGCACAATCAAAAGCCCATAAGTGCGTTTAGTGTGTGTGAGCACACTAACTTTGTTCGCCGTCTCCTTTAGTCATTTTCCAGCTTTATTAGTAAATATACGG
Organism: Kryptolebias marmoratus; assembly: GCF_001649575.2. Taxonomy (NCBI): domain Eukaryota; kingdom Metazoa; phylum Chordata; class Actinopteri; order Cyprinodontiformes; family Rivulidae; genus Kryptolebias; species Kryptolebias marmoratus. Next base: position 12,967,201 of record NC_051431.1, on the reverse strand, counting down.
CTCCGGCAATTGCAGGCTCACCAGGGGAACGTCATGTTAGGAGTCCGGTGCTGCAACTCACTCTCTCTCTCCGTCTTGGCTGCTCTCCTGTGGGTCTTACCTATAGGCTAGGCTGCTCTTGTTTATGTAACCCTTAAGCTGAGTAAACTCACACGTACATGCATGCGCACATGCAGGCACACACTCGCAGATCTTGGCATCAAACAGCTGAGTTGAGCTTAGCAGGGCTGCATGCTGGGGGCGATAGAGGGGCTTCAGTCTGGCCCTGTTTCCAGCAGCAGCAGCACCCTGGCTGCATCCAGGTCTTTATTGGACAATTCTTCAGGCCCAAACAACAGGCTGCTGTAATGTGTGACTGGGAACATGGCTAAACAGCCAAAAAAGTTAAGAAATGTATAAAAATGACTTAGAATTCCTCTATTGAGATTTTTTTTTTTTTGTCTGAAGAAAATAACTGTCATAGATTTAGATTACTCTCTGTTTCAAGTTTGGAAATCTTGCTTCTAAAGATATTTTGTTAAAATGTAACAATTTTAAGGCAGACATTTATCTCTGTACGAAACAAACAATTTATGTCATTACAAAAAAGATGCTGAATGTGGGCTTTGCTTGGGTATCTATCCATCTACCTACCTATCCATTTTATTTTTAGACTGCATTGATTATGGGGCCGCTGACAGATTCTGATGTTAGCTCTGGAAATGTATCAAGTAGCTAATGAGTGGCTATTAGGCCTATTGATTTACTGATTCCTTCCGATAGCATGAAGCCTAAGCTGCATGTCAATTATTGCATAAGTAACACTGTAAAGCTTTAGATAGTGAAAAATGAGACCTTGATGAAAAAATAAAGTTGAAATAAATAAAGTGACAATGAGGATAATGAGAGGAGACAAAAACATAATGAGTAAATCCTTCCTTTTCACTCTGCTGTCTATATACAGTTGCCATAAATAAAACAGAAGGGAGATTTCTAGAGTTACTTCGGGGCACATTTTACACTCCACACCTTATAAACCTAAATGTTTATTGGATTTCTTCTTGTGGCCTGAAGCAATGAACACTTCATATTAGGGTGTTTGCACCACAGGTGAAAACTGACCAAAACAAAACAAACTTAAACAATTCTCAAAATCCAAAATGGAGACAATCTTTCTGTCAGATGGAAAAAAAAAGTAAATTAGTTTTGTTGTGAATAGTCAATAAGAAGACAACAACAACAACAAAATGAATGTAGGAGAAAAGACGGACACATCAATTACAGCAGTAACTCATTACGATTTTCCAGAATTGCAACCTGTCTGAGTGTCCAGGAAGCAGATGGGTCAACTGCTCAGCAAGAAGAGGTGGAAATGTGGCCAGAGAAAAACACTCACGAGTTGGAGGTGTCAGCTTTGGGTCAAGGCATGCATAAAAACTGATTGTTTAAATGATTTATTTTAAAAGAAAGTGCAAGTGACTCTTGATGAGAAGATGGATGGACTAGTGTTGGATCTCTAATGGACCAAACCAACCTTCTCAGCCTGGCGAAAGCAAAGAGGCCTTTCTCCTAATGGTCTAAATGCTCCTTAGAACTATTTTAGTTCTTTTACAATAAGACTGAAGGGTGAAGGAGTCAATAAAAGTCTTTAAATTAGCATGAGGGGCAATATTTAATTATGAACACATGAACAGACTCCTTGGTTATAAAACGTAAGTAACTGAACGCATTTGTGACAAACTTAGGCCAAAAAAATGTTTGAAACAAATATTTTCTATTTTAATTGACTTAATCTGGAAATTAAAGTTTTCTTGTTTTTTTAACAAACTTGTTTCAGATTGTGTAAAGTATTTGATTTAATTTTGCGTTGACTGTGTGCACTGCATTTGGTCAACAATGAAATGAATTCACGTGAAACAAAAAAGCAGAATATCTGTGTGTTCATTCACGGTGATGTTGTGACAATGACAAACTCGAGGCTGTGATGCCGACGCCCACACCATGCCTGCAGCAGACGGGG
>NC_051431.1:12945672-12965150 GCF_001649575.2 Kryptolebias marmoratus | reverse complement strand
GGGGGGGGGGTGCGGGTCAACAGATCACACAAAATGAAAGAAAATTCTACCAGGCCGAGCCAGATGTCCAGAGTCTGTCCCCAAGGAGTGTCCGTACATGTATGTATGTGTTTGTAACTTGGAGTGTGAGCAGGGTGATGTCAAATGACAGAGCAGGTGGCTAAGCTAGTCTAATGTGAGTTCCCACGAGACTACACACACAATACACAGTGACTTATATAATACAGCCACCCCCCCTTAAAAAGCTGCATGTTTCTATAGCCTATGTTCTCGCAACGATCCTCGATGCAGCGTAATACATACAGAGACCAAATGATCCCATGTGGTGTTCACCTTCTTATCAGTGTCAAATGGTCTCAGTGGAGTTCTGTCAACTCCTGTCACAATCATCAAAGCCTGACACACATCACTAATCCTCAGTTTTCTTACTGAAACCTCCTTAGAGTAACACTTTAGATGGAACTGGAATATCACATATGATCACATTTTAGAATAGAGTCAAAACGTTGCCTCGAGTCTTCATTGACCCCAGCAGATATGCGTAAATGATCTTATGAGATATCTGGTTGGCATCAGGAAATGAGGAGCAGCTGGTGACTGAGTGTCTCAAATACACACACTTTTGTAGTGTCTCCTGCTGATAGTGATCTCCCACTCTGCAGTCAATAAAGGTCTGAATGATGAATTAAAGACCCAAACAACCTGCTAATGACAGGGTGACATGGCAGCCACGCGCCATGCTTGGGTATCACCATCCGCATCTCTGCTCCATCCCTCCCTACGCTCCACTTCTCTGACTTCTGTAACTCGGTCCCGTTCTGCTCGTCTGCCCTCTTTACTTTCTTCCCCTAAATGACCCCAGGCACACTGAACAATCCTGCTACTGAGATTAAATGTATGCATTTAGATTCCTTTTGTGTAAGACAACATGAGACGAGACACAAGAAACTGGTCCATCCAATCCTCCAAGCATCAATCTATCAAGAATAATATTTCATGTTCGCACTATGAAGCAACTTCCTCCAATCAGTGCTGATGTGCTCTTTTGCATTTTTGCTTGATTTACAGACTTTGATCTGTCTGACATATTTTCGGTTGTTTGTGTGGTATAAAATTTATAAAGAGTAAGCTGCTTGGGTTAAATGTGATCTAAATTTATTCAAAGATATTCAAGTCTAAATGATGGCTATGACTAGACTCAACACTGAAACTGTTGTAAACAAAAAAATATCAAACATTTATCATTTGGGTACTAAATTACCATTCATCATGGGGTTTTTGACATTGTGACCGTTTCTTCCATGAAGATAATTAATGCTTTTATTGCAAGAGAAATAAAACCTATTTGGAAACTACTGTATGTCTGTAGCTAAAACCAGAGGTCGAAAAATCGGTATATATTTTTGGTTTACAAGCTTGAAACTATAATCTATGCTAAGGACCCTACGTCCTCACTGCTGACCTGTCTGCACAGTTATAACTGCAAAGAGCTAACCAAAACCACCTGGGTGTGCTTCTTTCGCTTGTGTGTGTTTGTGAGAAAGAGGAAAAAGGGAGTAGCATGAGTGTTAGCCGACGTCCCGAGTCTGGGCAGCATCACAGAATCTCATTAAACGGTGACGCTTTCACAGGCTGAGTGGTGAGACGTTCAAGATCCACGGCCACTTTCTGCGTTGACCGTTTTCAAATGCGTACTGGCGGGATTCCTAACATTATTAAATTTTGCTTCACATTAGTCCCGCTTTATCAAAATCTCTACTGGCTTTATGATCTTGTTGGGAAAAGAAGAATCGCCTGAAAACTTTAGGGAAGTCAGTATAAATTTATTCTGAAGTGCACAGTAACTGTTAAGGCTTTTTATTAAGCACAGTCCTGTTTTAGTGTGATGAGAAATACAGCGTCCGCTCTGCCCTTTACCAGAAATAACAAGCATTTGACTGCATTAACTTGATTTTAAACCCGGCTGCGTGTACGTGTATTGAATGTGTGTGTGTGTGTGTGTGCAGAATGTGTGCGTAAGAAAAAGTGCAGCGGTCTCCATTTTTCGATCCCAGGCTGGTCAGCAGCTCTTTCACGAACAACTCTATAATTAGAGAAACACCAAGCAACTAATTACTTAATTGGAGCAAGGTCTTTAAAATGAAAATGATGTAATCAGAATCCTGGATACACACCCGATTTTAACAAACATTAACACGTGAACACCAACACACACACACGTAGGCAAACACACACCTCATGACCTACAGTCTTCTTGACATGTAGCCATCAAGAAAGAAACTCTTTCTCCTTAGTTGAGTTGTAATTGATTCTCCCTTTAACTCTGCTGGCCTCTGACAGGGTCTGTGTGTGTGCACAGAGAGTCCTGTGTGTGTGGCAGCTACAAACTATATAAGTAAAGGTCATGGCAGTGTATGTGTGTGTTTGAGAGCAGTAGAGTGTGTCTGAGTAGTAATTAATTAGGCAAATGTTCCCCCACTTCCTCCTCTTCTGACCTCAGTTGTGGACTAATAACTTCGGCAGCAAGCAACGCATTACTCTTTTTTTTTTTTATTCTGCCGAACTGGAGGGAATCATGCAAAATAAGACAAAAGTGACACTATCATTTGGAGGAAAATCTACAACTCTACACTAAAAATCAATCTCCTTCTTGGTCTAAATTACAGGAAGAATATGCACGAATGACTGAGTGAAATGTCCAGTCAGTCCTGAGAAGTTTTATTTCTGTCAGCTGCAAGTGATGCTTCATGGCTCTCTGTTAGTGAACTACAGGCTGGGACAAAATACAAATAAGGAAGACTTATTTTATTCCCTTTTTTTTTTTAAAACCAGACGTGGCAACATAAAACAGTTCTTTTTCTATCAGTTTCATTGAAAGTGCTTTAGACATGTAACATACAGCACTCAGTTATTGAACGTCAAGCCCAGCTCCTAGTAAATATCAGTTTATATGTAGTCAATTATTATTGGTGTAATGATTTTTGTAGTTTTGCATAATTAAAAAAAATTCTGTAAAAACAAAAACTAGCTGAATAGGAAATGTTTTTGCCACAGCACAGATACAAATACTGCACGCTCTACACACAGTTTTCTACGTATAGTTTCATATTAAACAAAAAACAAACTACATCTCCTGATCAGTCTGTCATTTATCAGCTTTAAAAACGTGTCATTTGCATTATTTCTCAACAAACATGGCTTAAAGTCTATACTGACAGTAAAAGAAGTACAATACTTCAAAGTATGGAAGAATCCAAATAAACACGAACAAATAAGATATAGGTTTTACTAAGGAGGTAAATTTAATAGGTTTTTACTGCATCACTAATTAACAGTCTCTTATGTGGCCTCTGGTGTCACATGGCACATCTTGTCCGGACCACCACATGGCCACCACTTTGACCTGCAGCAGTCTGACCACCCTGTCAGCCTGAGCTATCACCCTATTGCTGTGTGTGATCATGTCCAGATACACACCTGCACGAGTGTGTTTGTGTTGCACTCACTTCCAAATAACGACAATGTTTCAGTTGAGCAACAAAATGTCATCAATTATCAACCTGGTAATAACATATTCCTATAATTTTATCAAAATTAAATTTTGGATTTAGATGTTTCATCTTTCGCTTCCAAAAATGCAACAACTTCCATTATTAATATCTAATTATAACATGTCACATCCTCATCTTATAAAAGATGTTCTCATTCTGTATGTGATGCCGTATTCTAACCTAAACAGAATGAATAGGAAATATGTGGAAAATCTATTAAGCTGGTGACTCAGTGCGAAGTTGCTGAACGTACACTTGTTTACTGGCAGCAGGTTAATTGATAAGGGTGACCCTGGAAACGATTACCAATCACAGAAGGTAAAAGGCTGCTGTCAATCATCTGCCTACTTGACCCGAATGAAGACGGAGTGAAAGCATGCACGGTCAATTTCTGAGTAATCCGGCTTATGCCATAGATAGCACAGCTGCCATCAACTCAAACATTCATTCCATAGATATCTTAATAGAAATTATCAAGCTATAGGCAGCATAGCTGCAGAAGTGACAGCTACACCAAGAAGCATCAGCATCCCATTACCCCGGGACAACACTGGGTCAAATGGGGTCACTAGAATTCGGCATTCACTGCCACACGTTCACAGGGTCAGCAGCGCATAGGACAGGGGGTCAACTAATCACCTTGCTGTGCCATTTCTAGGGGAGGAAAGGGGAAGCGAGTTGTAGGGGGAAAAGGAAAATCAGCTTTAAATTTGCAGTGATGAAAAATCAATAAAGCAGTAATTGCTTGGCTTATCATGGCGCAATGAAACAAATTGGGGGGAGAAGGAAGGCAAGGAGGGGGCTGGCGTGCAGTGCGGATGCCGGGGCTTTTTTGGCTGCAGCGTTTGGAGATGAGCACAGAACGGAAGAGAAAAAGAGAGGAAAGGAGTTTGGGCTTCAGTGGGCCAAGGCAAGGAAAAAAAAAAGGTCTCCTCGTGATAATTAAATCTTCTCACACTGATTTTCTGCCAAATTTATTTCCCTGGGGACCATAACTCTGATTCAGTGCTTACAAGCCATGCATAACTAATCATTTCAACGTGGGGGGAACCACAAACCTGAATGAATAGGAAGGAGAGAAGAGAAAATAAAAAGAAGGATAGCTAGACTTAGTCCGAGGCACTATTCATCTATAAATCAGTCGTGATTTAGGCGGGATAAAAATAAAAAAAAACATGGACTCTTCTTCAGTAGGACCGTCTTTAAGAAAAATGTTTTTTAAAAAGACCTTGAAAGTGATGGTGTAATTGATTGTCAGTGTGCTCTCTTTCCCACTTTCCATGCAGCACAATACTGGCAGAAAACATCCTTTAATTCCTGGAACAAATAGAACCCACGAAGCCAATGAAGTGTCGGTTCAATACTCCTCTGACTGTTCCTGGCATGATTGTGTTGAACATAATAACACAACAAATAAGGCCATTTATCTGAAGTAACGACAGGAGATGAGGCCAGCTCCACTAATCAATACCCAGTCGATACAAACCAGATTTTATTACATCAAAATCAGTGAGACGGATCTTTCTTCAGCGCAGAGTGCACAAGAGCAATACAGAGCTTCCCTCGAGCCTAAAGGTGGATCATATAGCCATAAAAAAGTACACAGTTTAAAAACAGTATATTGTCGATCCTGAGTGGGGACGCCTGGAACTATAATATGGTGTCATACACACAATCTGCTAACCGAATCATTGTGCTTTAACTAATGCAATGAGATCCTGAACACCGGGTTGATCATGTTTACCAGCAGCTGAATTTCGCTGCTTGTCCTTCAAGCGATGCAGATCGGTGAGGTAGTGTGGCACGCCACACTGTGGCCCCAGTAATTAAAACATTTAAAGCAGAGGCAGCCCCCCCCCCCCCATGCACCCCGGGTGTGATATGGGGGTCACGCGCCTGTAGATTCTAATTTGCGCTCCATTTGTATTCATGACAGGCACTCGCTAAATATTTAACAGCAGCCTGGCAGGAGTTTTGTATTGTTAGGCTTTCCAGGTCAAATAATTTGATTTCAAGGCAGATTACATTAAGCATCAATGTCCAAGCCACCACTCTCACTTGCCTCTCATTTCCTGTCTTTTATTACAGCCAAGATAGGCCAGAACTGAAGGGATATGGTTGTAGATTATACAAGGGCTTGTTATCCATGGATAAGTTATTATTTTCAATTAAAAATGGATCGCATTATTTACTAACAGCACAAACACCCACATTTGTATTGCATGTAAACAAATTTTAGCTGACTGATAAATTATTTTGTCAAGCATTCAAACAAATGATGGTGCAGAGACACTCACCCTAACAATATCCCAATTATATTTAATTGTCTTTGACTAAGTTATACATCAGATAGCAAGGGTGTGATTTTTTTATTTATTATTATTTTAATGTTGGGCCAGTCAGGCAAGAAACCAGATCCAGACATTTTCTGTTTCAGCCGAGGCCCTGAGGTGATTGACAACAGAGCTAGTTAAACGGTGATGAGGCGTTAATGGATGCTGGGTCGAGAATGAGGGGGGGGGGCTTGCGGTTGAATATTTAATGGTCATACAATTCCTGAACACAGACACACACATCCAGACACACACACGCAGGTACACACCCAACCCATGACCTGTCCTACACACCACGTAATTAGGGAAACAGTCCTTTCGTTTAACAGCCAAAAGAGCAAACGGTAGGTATACTATATTCCCCTAATGATATGGGTTAAAGAGCTATTATACGTCTCATTAAAATATATGATCTCCCAATCTGGTGGTGGTTTGAGGTAATGGGGACAGAACAGGTTCGGGGCTAAGATACCATCTGCAGGCTATAGGCTAGTGTCCAATCCATATCTACATAATTCTGTATTTTGCAGAATGACTGCTCAGATGAAAAGATGGTCGTGTCAGAGCCTCATAAATGGCACACCAAGACCTAGACTTCACAAGATCACTGCAATGACTGTGTGTGTGTGTTTGGGTCTTTTCAAGTAGCATGTGCTAATGAATTGAGGTTATTAAGCATTTGACACCAGTTTTCACAGCAATTGGCTTATATGCAGCCCCTTAACTGAATACTAAAGAAAAAAAGAGGACTTACATGAAGACTGAAACAAGCTAAATTACAGAACGCTCTAAATTATAGACATGTTTTTAAAATTTCTATTCCATTGTTTTTATATCTAACTCTATTATTCCTAGTTACATTGGTAAGTACCTCAACTTGTATATGCAAAATGATGTTATGATGCTTTGGTTTTGGGTAAAAAGTTTTATAAGTGAGTTTTTTTTACATCATAATGCATGGAACCTACAAAAATCAAAATAGAAAGAAAGAGAATTTTGAATAAATGGAATTTGGAAAAAGTAAAATGCATCTTATTGGACCCAAAGAGTTATTGAATATTTCCTTGTCATACAGGATGAATAACAGATATTCACCACATTTCAGATGATGTGTAAGGCCAGAACATGTTATTTCAATTTGCAAACTATGATTAATGCAGGAAAATACTATGGGCATGTTTTTTGACACTATATTGACATAATGCTTTATTGAGAGAGTAAATGGCAGATTGATTGAATTGTCCTCCAGTGTATTTTCCAATTCATGCCTTCGTTGTGTTATGCTCAGTCAACCATTGCTTCACTGACTGGATCATTTCACTTCTGTTAAGACATCAGAAGATTATGAAGTTTAACATATTACAAATGAAATGTGTTTTATACACACACAAACCAGTAAAAAAAAAAAGGTATTTAAAATGGAGGAAGGGGTAAACATGATAACAGGAGCAGTACACCTAATGCAGAACAGGCATCAAATGCGAAAAGATAACATTAAGGTTGAGATAACTGTTTGCAAGCTGTTCATACAGTCCTCTCATTTACAGTGTCTACAGAGTCTTTGGTCTAGTACCAGTCGACAGTAGACCCCACACAAACCAACTGTGTGATGCTGGCAGTCAGTTCATCTTATTATAGCAGGGCTCACCATGTTAGCGAAAAGACCCTTGGGCAAACAAACAGCATTTCTGGGCTTTAATAGCCTAAACAAGGCATGCAACTAACAAAGGAGTCATCCACTCTTCTCATTCTCACCCCCTTTCATATCACACTTTTCCTTTTTCAACTGCTAGCATCATCTGGCTGCCCTTAACCAAAGAGCCAAACACTTCTTTTAAGCACTGACTACTTTGTTAACTGATGACCACAGGGCCAGTTATTGATCTTCTTCTTCCTCTCTCTCAGCAAACCTTGCTGATAAAAAAAAACCCTCACTCTTCTCTCAGGGCTCGGCAGTATGTGGCCACAGTTCGCTACAATAATAGCTTGCATATTATAGCATCCACATGAATCAGATCTCAGTGGTTTCGATTAGGGCTAAGCTAACTCTAACACATTGCCAGTCTAGGACGTGGATCTATTTATGAACGAGGAGTGTAGGTGGTAGTGTTCTTCACTTCTCCCCTTCGTTCTCTTTAAAAGGTTTTCTCATTTTGGTTGACTTAGCAGTTCAAGTGAAAACTTTGCAGCTGTGCTGACCTCTGAGAGGCCCTGCAGGGAATCAGGAAACCCCTGGTGATCTGCTGTTTAGCATCAGCAGTGGTCCAACTCCTCCATTTTCGTTGTGCTGGAAGGAAGGGCAGAAGAGGATGGAGCTAGCTGATTCTACTTGTTCAAACATGTATTTCTGACTGTGCCACTGGCTTTCACTCGCTGCCTTGACAAAGAAGCCACGAGGGCCACTTTGACTTGCTTTTCTGGACTCACTTCATGTGTCCTCGTGAAGGGAAAGAAAAAATAAGATGACCATCCTCCGAGGTAGTGTTTGCATAAACTGTGTACAACAACCTTTTTTTTTTGCTCCACACACTAAATGAACAGTGGGTGCAGAGCAAAATGTGGCTTTTAACCAGGAACTTGAACGTTGCTCCAAGCATAGGATCTAGTCATGACTTTGGCAGTGTTATTTACAGAGATGTGTAAAGGAACTGAGAAAAAGTTACTGAGAGCTGGAGAAAGATTAAAATAATCGACATGGAAACATGGAAGAGGATAGAAAGAGAAAATGTGTGACAAACGACCCAAAACAGGAAACACAAGCAAGAAAGATACAGAGAACTGAGACCAAGAAGAAGAAAAACCGTCATTGTGAATGACAAACAGGCTGGCAAAATAAGACAAAAACAAAACAGGATGAAAAAACGAGAGAAATGGGGAATCAATTCTTCCTAGAACAGGGGGACTAAAGCAAAAGTGCAGGGCTAATTAGTTTCTGATAGCTGGACTTTCATTTGGCTAAAAGGTCAGCTAACTTTAAAGGTCACGCTGCCGCGCGTTTGTCCGTGAAAACACAAAAAAATTACACAAAGAGACGAACACAAACACACACTAGAATAAATTACAGTGCATGCACACAGCATGATAACAGCACAGTGGATAGGCTCACTTATTTCATGTTCTGGGCAGTAAAAGGGGGTCAGGTCATTGTTCTATCTAAGGACTTTTATTACAGTTAGGACATCCACTGCAAATTACTCTTGACTTTATTCAAATGTGCATTAAGATAATCTTTGAGTGCACGTGTGTGTGTGTGAGTGTGTTAGCAATCCTGGCGTCAGTGGATGGGTTCTGCTGAATTTATTGCCTGCAATCCTAAAAACATTTGTTCCTTTCTGTTTGAATTTTTATGTAGATTACAGCCGTCTTAATAAAACCTACAGAGCGTAATCAGCGTCGAGGAGTTCATGGTTAGCAAAGTGTAGATGAAATGTGAAAGTAGATCTGTCGTGTACCAGACGTAGGCTGTTATTCTAAACCTAAACATATTAGATCAGAAGCGTATGCAGCGATTAAATGAGATGTGAAACAGGAGCATCTTTTGCATTTTTTTGTTCTTCACTCTGTTGTAACCTGTTAGCTTCTATAAAACAACGGGAGCTTTGTAAAATGTGTCTGTAACAAGTTTTCACTTTTGTTTCATTCAGCAAAAACTTGATCTCACTCATTTTTTGGTGATCGTAAAAAGAGCTCAGTTTGTTTTGTTTATAGACTGTTAACACTGATGGAGAAGAACAAAATCTAAACCTAAAGACACTTTGCTTAATTTACTTTTTCTCTTGCCAACAAATATAGTTTTCAGTCTTTGTGCTACATTTTAAAGTTTGTTTTGTTTTTGTTATTCTGCCTGACCATGCAGTAAAAAGTGGATTGGGTTGAATGGTTATATATCATAAATATCAGGCCTGAAAGTACAATCTGATCACTTACCTTCCTCAAGCTTCTTCCGGGCCTCCTCTTCTCTCTTGGCTACTTTGGCCTTCAGAACCTCATCTGTTTTAGCTGAAAAGGGAAACAACAAAAACAGCCGAGTTAGGATCAAATCCAGTCTTCAGCCATTCCTTATTATGATTCTGTAATCAAAAGTATCATAATTTTAGGGGGAAATAAAGGCATTGGATGATTTAATTCTTATTATTGAATCACATTTTTGTAATACAACTTAACAGCTGTGCTAAAATATAAAAAAAAAATTGACTATTTTTCAAGATATAATGCAGATTGTTTGGATAAACATTTATTTAAAGCGTTTTAGGGAAGGTTTGGCACTGTGTAAAAACAAAATCATTGCAGAGAATGAAGATAATTCTCAGAGGATTCATTTTTACACAAACAGTAAATGGTAAAAATCCACCAAAAACATACATGATGCCTTCCCCTCCTCTCCCTACCAGGCAAGCACCCCTGGCTGCTTTTCATTTATATCCCTGTAAAGTCAGCGTTTCTTCCTGAGAGGTGTTTATCGTCTCGGTATAATGAAAAGCTTAAGAGAAAGTGAGGCAGCGGGAGTAAACACTCGTCAGGGCATTTTAAGCGTGTCTCATCATGAACCGCGTTGTCTCTGCTCACTTTTCCGCCACCTTTTTTCCCCCTGAATAATCAAGACGTTAAGCCACATTAAAAAATATAATACCGTGTATGGCAGGACTATCAATACTGCCTCTAAATTAATTACATTTCCGTTGCGGCGCATCATTTATTTTGCAGTGTTAGGGCCTCAGCGGAGCCATTCGCCTTTATTGCTATCTCACTTGGTTGATGAGTGAGCTATGTAAAATTGAGTCTCCAATATCATTACACTTAATGAGTTAAAACTTTGAGAAAAAAAAAAAAAAGAAGAAGGGGGGAGGGGGAGAGCTGAAGGGAACAAGATGACGAGTAAAGAGAGGGGAGAAGGAGAGCACTGCACTGTTTTGGTTAATACAATATAAGAGTGGGTGTAAGTGTTTGTGAGTGCTTACAGCCTGTTTAGGCTGCCTGCACAAATGTGGGTGTCCAAATGGGGTTTATTGCACCTCTCAAGATGCCTGCAGACACATGTGTTCTGTGCACAGAGTCAGAGTTTGTGCTGAAAGTAAACATGTATGCGTTTGTGTGTTTTTGGATGCAGAGGGCCATAGGGTTGTGTGACTGACTGCGCTGCTGGTTTTTGTTCGGTAATTGGCGTAGACAAAGAAGCCGTCACACTGCTGTTACGGCTGGTTAAGTCTGGAGGTTCCGCATCTTTACCAACAATGACTCTACATGGATGACTGAACCTTCTTCAACCTCCCTCAGTGAAGGGGGCTGGTTAGTGTGTGTGTGAGTGTGTGTTTGTTTTGGCTTTAACCGTCACAATCTAATAAGTTTGTGTTTGTTGCATTCTGTCAAATCAGAACCATCCTGCACATCTTTATAAATACAGTCATGAGTTTTCTCCTTTGTATGCAGATGTATGTATTTGAGTATCTGGATGCATTTGTGTGTGTGTGCGCACGCGTGTGTGTGTGTGTGAATGAACTCCTAGTTTTCAGCTCACTCTTTGCTCTGGGCTACCGCGAGACAGGTAGGAGACGAAGCTGTGTTGGAGGAGTGATGGAGCAGAAGGAGGGGGGGAGACAGGCAGATAGATGTGGGCCATGTACGATAAAGGAGGAGCTAGGATAGCAAGGGAACCAGACAAGCCAAAGCATCGCCTGAGTGCACAAAAAAAATTCGTACACAAACAACAGGAGCGATTTGTCGCCTTTTTTCCCCCTTTGCATGTTTACCCCCCCAACTTCCAACAGGTTCTTTTATCCTCTCACATGCTTCTCGCCTTCTGTTTTGCCCTATCCCACTCCACCCTATTTTTTTTTATGCCTTCCCTTCCTTCTCTTGCTCATCTCTCCAGTACACTGTGCCTGAGGGCGATAGTAGCAACTCAAACTGTTTATCCATCTCTCATCAGTGCACTGCCTCCCGGGGCTCCTGCCCCCTCAAAACAATGAAAGTAAGCCTGAGCGCTGAGCCAGGGATGTGATTTAATTACATCAATAAGGAGCAGTGCTTTAACAAAAAGATTAACTTAAAAAAAATATCAAAAAAATTAGGCAAGATGATTCTTTGTGCTTTCATGAAAAGCCTGTTAACATTTCTGTTGTAAAAAGCATTTGAAAACTAGAAGCACTCTGAGAGCACAAACCTCCGCCAAGACCCATTATCATTTCAATGTCATGATGGGACTGATCAATGACTTCCTCCCATGATGATGATGTCATCACTATGTTGAGGAACTCAAACATTCGCCTAGGCCATAGGGTCATTAAAAAAATTGTAGGAACCCGATCGTCATCCTGATCACCACCTAAATTTAATCATTTGCTCTTTGTGACAACCTCAGCATTTCCTGAAAATGTCATCAAAATCCATTCATTACTTTGAGTAATCTTGTGCACAGACAAACAAACAAACGCTAGCGAAAACATATACCTCCTTGGTGGAGGTCAATAATCAACAACTGTACTTGTCTGTGAGCAGAAGCTGCTTATTGGAAGTATATTTCTTAGCAACTGAGTGGCTTCAGTTCATTGTAGGATAATTCTGTGATGGACTTTTATTAAAGTGGGTAATAAACGGCCGGGTGTTAGTGAGAGGAGAGGCCTTTCACTTCATTTAGACTTCGTTCAGTCTTGGCTGCAGGGGCGGAGAGAAAGAGGAGGGATGGCAGCGGGAAGAGGCGGAGAGCGTCAGTGAAATCACATTGTGATTATGAGTGTAATTGCAGCTCAGGGGCCCAGGGGCCATGTAGCTCTGATGGCGCTGGAAGATGTTTTGCGCACAGCAACAGAGAGAAGGAAAAGTGAGAATGAGAGAAAGAGGGAAGAGTGGGAGGCAGAGGCAGGCTGCCAGGATGGATCAGTTTTTTGTTTTTTTTTCTTCACAGAATCTTCTCTTCTAACAATTCTCTACTTCCTTCTTCACCTCTTCCACCAACGTTTTTTTCCTCACTTCTCTTCTTTTTTTCTCTTGTTCTCTCCTTTCGTTCTCTTCTGTCCTCCTCCCTTGGCAGGATTAGCTGGGTCTCGTTAGAGGGGGAAATGTAATAATGCTCCCACCAGGTGGAATCGGGCCCGCTCCATTATCAGCCGGGAGATGGATGGGCCGTGTAGGGCCGGCGGGGGCCAAGCGCGCACGCAATTTAGATTCAATAAACTGGCAAAGCAAGACCCCCAATCTGATTTATCTCTTACACGCCGCCAATGCTTGCTGCTACGATGCTGATTCCCTATTACCGCTCAGAGAAGGACTATTCATTGGATGTAAGGTACAGCAGTCAGAGAAGCCTGTCGGGCCCCCGGGATGGCAGCAGAACAGATACAGCACAGGGTTAATACGTTTACAAACAGATAAGCAATTAAATCTAAGGCTGAGGTGAGTTATAGAGTTATTAAGGAGGGATGTGAGGTGGTGGTGGTTATTTAATGCAAAAGTGCGACAGCTCAGGCCTCAGGCAGGGTACAGGGAGTATTAGAAGTGAGAAAGGCTATCATATGACCGGATAAAAGAACACTGAAAGCATATAAGTCTGTCCAGGTTATTCAATACACTTAATGCAACACTTATAAACTTGCAGGACACGTCAGCAGTTATCCAGCTGTCTGAGAATTTGTGCGAATTTATGAGCGAGTCCGTGTCTAAATAAAAGCATGTTCATTTCCACTCTACACCTGCAGATAACATCACGTATGAGCGTGTCTTTAAGCACATGTGCTGAAGCCTGCGTCGGCAGCACCGGGTGTCATTCTGTCCAGCCGCCAATCAAAGTGAATCTGAATGTCAGCAGGAGAGGAGGCATGATAAATCAGCCTCCCACCCAACGACAAACAGAATATTAGAGGCAGCGCAGCACCATCGGAAAACTGTCCCCTCCAATCAGCTGAGCACTTTACAGTAAAGCTCGGCAGCCGGGCCTCCAACCAACACTGAATACCAGAGAGGCAGCTAAGACAATAAGAATGTGTATAAATAAATAAATAAGAGCAAGACGGATTGGAAGATAAGGCAAACAGATAGACAGAAGAGTCGACACACAGATGAGGAACGTTTCTGAAAGGATGAAAGAGAGCACAAAAAAACTAACACTGGGGTTTGTCTGACAGACAGGTGATCGCACAACCTGACATTTAATAGGTGAAATGGGCAATGAATTGGTGGAGAAATGACATAAAACAGAAGCAAAAACAAATTTTACATTTCTTTTTTTAATCTGTTCTACTCGCTACAACACCTTAAAACTTCGCAGAAAACCAACTTACACATTTTATTTGCACAGAAAGCTGCTAGAAAAGTGAAAATTTAAGCTTATTCTAAAATGAGGCATACTCTACTATCTCATAATATTACAGCTTTCTGTTTTTACCCTAAAGCTGCTGCTGTTTAGTGTACAGCACAAGCAACGACGAGCAAAGCTGAGCTCATTAGGAATTAACCTCGAAAAGTGCCGCAAACAAACTTTATTTTCAACATTTCTGTTAGTTAAAATAGGAAGCTTGTTTCTGTGAGGATTATGAAGAAACAACTGCAGGTGCCGAGGTTAAATGGATAAAAGGAAAGAAACGGTACCCTGAAGCCCCACTGGGTGGCGCACTACACAGACAGCCCAAGCCGGAGGAGGCAGCCAGGTTTAAATCGTCAGTGTGTTTGTGTTTAGATCCAGGTGGCCTGTGGATCCGTGCATGGCTGCATCAAAACATGTTCAAACAGATCTTCTAACTGTTAAGTATAATTCGATTTGGGACATCCAGACAGAAAGCGCTGACATAAGAGGAAACATAAGGAATTAGATTTTAGGCACAAGATTCTCTAAAAATCCATGAAGGTGGAACGTAGCAGCAGATAATGAAATTTAATAACTTGTGTGCAGTCTAAAAGTCTCCAGACAAATGAAACAAAAAAAAAAAACCCAGAGAGATATTAAATTGTTATCGGTTCACAAAACAACATTTTTTTTTTCCCTTTTAAAAATGACTTGGAGAAATAAATCGTCCTTGCATTTTTTCAGTCATCAAGCTGAATTAATGACATCCATGAAATATTCACAAACTAAACAATTAGAGAGAGATATCTTACAAAATCAATCAATTATTCATTTGAAATCGTCTGAAAAGCTTTCTATATTGTGATGCTGCGGGGTACATCAATTAAGTCTTCTACTGTTTAGGTGTAATGGATGCTTCAGAGTCTAATTAATGTCTAAATGAAGGAGCCAGGCATACGTGCTGAGCACAGCCTCTGAGTTGTAACACGGTCTGATCTCTGCACTGGAGTCAGAGTGACACTCCGAATGGTTTCATTTTAATGTGTGAAGAAATTATACTTCCCCTGCTTAGAAATTCTGTCTGAAACAATATTGGAAAATGACAGAACTTGGCTCATGAAAGGTTTGTTTTGTTCAAATTCAAAGCGGCCTCCCCAACACCTGGGCTTTAAATATGCACTTTCTTTCCAGTGGCCATGCTGAGATTACATCAAATTACAAGAAGGAAAAGAAAGAAAGAACACTCCAGTTTACTCCTCTGCATACTGAAAATAAAACTGATACTAATTTTAAGCTGGATGAATAATAAAACACACACAATAGATGGAACTTAAAGAATTTCTGTTCCCAGCCTCTGCTCTGTTGAAGTACTTTTTTGGGGTTTGAACTGGAGCCAAAATTAGCCATCTCTCGCTGTTGCTTTACGCCTTGGGAGAAGCATTAATCACCATTTTTCTACTGAATCATCAGTTCATTATTTTAAAAAGAATCCTGCAGACTGATTTAACATCACTTTATGAAATGACTAAACCACACTTTTTTTTCCATTGATCTAAAATTTGAAGGTTAGAATTAATTATGCTTCTTTAGAGCAAATAACCAACAGTTATCAATTAGATGAAGTAATGAAGAAAAACTGACATCGCTAATCCTCAACAGAATGGGATCTTGATCTTCTTTCTGTTAAGAACGAAGTTGGCCCGGAGATTTGGGGTTGAGAACGGGTTACACTGGAGTCAAGCAACAAGCAAAGCAACAAATTTGGTCTTCCTGATCCATCTTAGTGACTTGAAGCCATTCTGTCTTGCAGGACAAAGGCAGAACATGTATTCCAGGGTTCTGATATGGGTCTGAACCAGACAGGAGAACGCCAGAAAACCTGGGGATGAGTGTAAACCTCCATCGCTAACCAGGCGAATCAGCGTTGAACTGTGACTCTTCAGTATGGAACTATCAGTCTTACTTTTTAGGGGTTCCAGTACATCTTAAAACCAAACTATGTGTGCAGGTTAGCCGTACAATTATTTTACTGGTTTGGTCAGAGTGTGGAGGTGCCTTTAAGATGAATATAAAAGTTCTGTTGAAAGAACTTTCCCATCATCGCTGGGTGTGTGCATCAAAAAAGGTCTTGAGAGGGCAATCAGACAAAATCCATAATGCAAGGATCAGACAGTAAAATATTAAGTATCCTGGGGCCTCTGTATGACATCTCACCCCCAACTTTAACACTGCCTTATCTCTACATTCTAATTTCTCCTGCTTACGCCTCTGTAGCTTCTCTTTAATCTCTTTTATGTCGTCATATGTGCATTGTTGTTTTCTGTTTGCCTCCAACCTCCTCCCCTTTAAACACTCCTGTTTTTTTTTTTCCAACTTTCCTATCTTGAACGGGGTGTTCAGCTGGTGCGTCGTTACATCACAAGGAAATGCTACACTACCAGCAGGCTTTTCAAGAAAGTGTTTACAGTCGAGGTTTTAAAACGCACAGTTTTAGACGTCAAAAAGGTGTAAAGTCAGTTTGAATGTGTGCCTGTCACACTGTCAGAGTGCTTCCTCTTGGGAAGTCTGAGGAAGAACACAAAGCAAATGTAGTTGCTGGTTTATTTGTATTCAGTTGTTGCAAAAGTGTCAGAAAACATTTATTTAGACTCCAGTTCTTTCAGCTAAGATTTTTAAAAATTGTGTCCTTGTTAAATATAATTGCTTTTATCTATGATAAGACACAAAAGACCCTAAATCTGGTCATGTGTGGCTTTGCATCTGATTTTATTAGACACCAACAAGTTTTAAATATCAAATGTATTGTTCAGGGGCAGTTTCGTAACTCACAGTTGGATTTTATGTACAGATACAAAGAAATCTTGCTGATATATCATTACATATAAAAAAATGATGCCTAAATAATTTAAATATAAACACCAAGACGCCTAAATTATATTAAATTATAATCTCAACAATATTATATGCCCAGAAAAACATCTGCAATGACTGCAATAAAAAACCCCCACTAAAAATCTAGTTTTATCATAAAAATGGCTGCATATACATGTCACAAAAGTATCCCCATAATAAAACTTGGGATTTTATAACAAAAATCAAACTTATTTAACAAGCTAACAAAGCCTGCTAGTTTACTTGTATTTGTGTGTTTCTTATATTTGTCGCATGTTGCTAAAGGCAAAGGTGGAGAAAACATGTTTTTGCCCGTGTTTATCTGTTTGCATTGTTAGCAAAATATCTTCTGAATCAATAAAGAGATTGTAATGAAACCCTCAGAAAGTGAGCATTGGTTTGACATCTGCAATGGATTCAATTTTGGAGTCGACTCAATTCAAGATTGCAACCACAGCAACGCAATCTTAGCCAATAACTCAGTCAATTTTACAGATATGAAGCTAAAATTTGGGATGGTAGTTGCTGAGACTACCAATATGCTGAGCACTAACTGATTGTATAAGATCTGCTGAGAGAGAGAGAGAAAAAAACTAAAGGTCTTTGAAAACTATACTATAAAAGAAAGACTTAACTTACTAATGCAGAAACCTGCTTTAAAATAAAAGGGTTTACCACATTTCACCAAATATGTACAGTTTTCCTTCTGCCCGCACATAATAAAACTCAGATGAAGGGGCGTAGTATATGAGGGGTGTATTACACTCGTAAACGTTATAGAATATAGGGTTGAATTTAACATGTACACAGAGATTTAGAGCAGTAATTAAAATATTTAGATATACATTTTGTATCGCAATATGGCACCTAAATATTAAGATACTAATATTATTTACAGCTACAGACAGTCTAATAAATGCTCATAAATATGTTTTGCAGATTAGAAGTAATCGCATAATGAAAGTTAATATTAACTACAATAAAATCTTAGTTGTTTTGTTTGTTTTGCACTTGCATGAATTGTTTGAAGAAATTGCTTTTCTTTCTTTAGGACTCTAAAAGTGCTTCTTTGCTGCCAGAAAAACAGCACAAAAATATTTACCATATTCTTTTTTGAACAGTTTGAATTGTTATTTTGCTCAAATAATAATAATAATAAAAAAAGAGTCAGCCCCATAGGTGTGTGTGCGTATTGCAACTGTTCATTTATGTCAGTAAGAATGCACTTGAGAGTGCGTGTTGAATGGTGAAGAATAGGCTCCAATTCCCAAGCTGAAAGCCTGTTGGACGCCATTGTAATGGCACACCAGTGAGTGTGTGTCTGTGTGTGTGTAGCTGTGGCAGTGGATGCTGCAAAGAGGGTAAATAGGACTAAATCTATCAGGACCTCCGCACATGAAAGGTAAATTGGAGAAGCTATTCATAGTGCGGACACAAGAAAGTTCAACGGGGCGGTCAGAGGAGCGTCGACAGGGCCAAGCATAACTAACGACATTACAGGAATATGCACACGCTGCAGAACAGAAACACTAACTTGGTGGTCTCCACAGAAGCTGGTCAACTCTTTGGAGTCAACATTACGACCAATGGGTTAAATATTTTAGTATGTGTACATGGGCATACCAACTAATGTTTAGAAACACTGTAATTAATGATTTAATGTATTTTTTCATATTAATTTAGTTAAATAAGGTGGGTTACCCATTTTCCTTCAAAATACAAAAGAATGTAAATCTAACCCTGAATTATTCACTATAAGTGACAATATGACTAATGCTGTTCTAATAAGATTCAGCAGACCATCAAAGGAAAAAAGTATACAAAGCAAAACATTGTAAAATGAATACAAGTTTAGGGACATATTTGACTATTAGAGTTATAACGTCAGCTCATAATATATGATGAACAAAAACCCAAAGAAGAGGTGTGTGTGTGTGGGTGAGGAGGGGGTGTGGGGGCAGCCTGACTGCAGACAGAACAGACACACAAAAGAGAGAGAGAGAGAGAACAAGGAAGATTGGACAAATGACAGCACCCGTTTGAAGGCAGCGTCCTGCACTCCCTTATCTCTTCCCTCGTTCTCATCTCTTAATGCTTATTTTCATCACTTTGCTTAAAATATTGATAATCAATTAGCACTACGTCTGTTTTGCCACAGAATCTGTGTCACGGTCTATCACTCTGTCAGAGCCAATTCGCCACTCATTCAAAGTTCATTTTTCCTTGGCGGCTCTGTGCCTTTGGAGGAGTCATTACGCGGGGAACATAGCCCGGGGTGCAATCACCTATTCTCTTTCATTACTGGGGAGATGGAGAAGGTGAGAGAGATTATTAGAACTTTGGAATGATCACAAAGCTTCACGCCGCCTGTCAGATCCCCCCTACGTGTAATTCATCTGGCCTCACTGCGTCCCCCCCCCTCCCCTC
>NC_051431.1:12882584-12945642 GCF_001649575.2 Kryptolebias marmoratus | reverse complement strand
TCCTCCTCCTCCCCCTCTAGCCTCAGCCAGGGGTTTGGCCACAGACATTATTCATGAACATCTGCAGCGCGCTGAATATTCCACAACCTCCGCCGTGATGAAAAGGGAGCTGCCCCTTTGACTTGGGAAAATTAACATGCCGGCACAGAGATTATGGACGAGCCGATTCATTCCAAGCCGAGCCGGGCCACGCTGAGACCGGCCGGGCCGATGATCCTGGCTGGGTACAGCGTGGCAGACTAAACGCAGTCGGGTGAGGAATTTGCTCTTTGTAATGGTTAGGGATATGTTTCAGTGGTTAATGTGGAAACAATCAAGTCTTTAAAAAAAACGATTTCACTTCAAAGCGATGAAAGTGACCATGGCATATGGGCACAAACACAGACTGAAGCCTTCATTTTTAGGACATGGAAATCAACTTTGTTAACACCCAGAAAAGATTAAAGCGTGTGGTTCTAAATGTCAATTAACGTAACTAAATTAACACTAATATTTCTTCAATAAACTTGTCCATCAAATGGTAACAGTCCCAAAGAAAGTCACTTTAATATTAAAATTGCTGAGAAATAATTGAAATCCTCTCCTCCTGAAAAGTTGGACATTTTGACTAGGTATGGTAATTATTTTTGCTTAACACTTACTGAATGCCACGATAATTAAAATAGTAACTCGCCAATTTATAGATGACAGACTGCAACTCCATTTCAAAGACTTGTAGGTCAAAGCTTAAAAGCTCTCTGACAAACACCTCATGGCGTCATCTCACCTCCATGTATCTCTTTTTATCGCCCTCCCCTGGGTATCTCTACATGAAAGCTCAGCCAGAGAATGGAGACTCTTCTTCTCTCACACCAGGAACACCACTGACAGAGAAAACCCAAAGATGATCCTCCTCTTTCTGCCTCTCTCATGTTTGCGTTTTGTCTCTTGTCATCCCTGTGCCCTCTTAGACGCAGTGAGTAAGTTCTTGGTTTAGTGTCTGCCACATGGCTTGTAAAGAAGTATTAACATATATAGTAAAGAAAAAGAACTTAGCAGCTTAAAGACCTGACATGCTACTAAATCGATGTGTGACCCATTCTGGCAAAATGACTCGTAATGATGAACTTTTCAACACTTTTTCAAATTCTTCATCTCAAAAGCTTCAAAATGATACATAGTTTGTTGAAATAACAAGATAGTTTTGTTTACATGAGTACCGGTTTGAAAACTCGATTTTTATTGGTCTTGAGTTACGTCATCTGGAATTCAGGTCCTGTATTTAAAAAGGGGAATCCCCAAGATTCACAATGATGCCACCCATCATACGAAGGGAGTTCCTGGTGGTAAGGCAGCCTGCAGAGAAAAATGGTCAATTTAAAAAGAAATGAAAGGGATTAGAATTAAGAGGATTATTTTTTAAGACATACCTGCAGGAAAACTTTGATTTAGATGTAGATTAGGAAGATTATATGCTATTTATGTCACTGGGATCACTTGATGGTGTCTTTATGGATTCATTTTTATGCAGATTTGAATTACAGTAAAAATTTATTATTTTCATGTTTTTGCACTGCAGTCTGTGCTCATTACGCTTCATTTTGCCAGCATGGGTCACAACTGTTGACAGAATGTACTTAAATAGCTTTGTATTAAGCAATTGGATCCTAAAATTAACAAATTTTGGATTCAGAAAAAAACTATAAAAAACTAATAATTCAGGTAAAACAGTTCTTGTGGTACATTCTGTAACAATGATTATCCTGTTTAGCATTGTGTTATAAATCCTTACAGTGAACTTTACAGTTTAGCTTAAGTGAAGATGATAAAAAAAAAGGTTATTTCGTCAGTAGGACTTAGCTACAGTAGTGATAAAGTACTTATTCAGAATAAAAAAAGTGGTATATGGATCCAAATTATTTTACAAAATGGGTCACCAAAAAATGCAAGCAGCCTTATCAATGTGGAGGCTGTTTCATTACCTGTGATCACTACTATGATCAACGATGAATACGTTTATTGTAAGTTCAATCTGTTTTGTGGAATTTTACAAAATGTTATACTTTGTAAGATTAAAAATAAGTCCTCAGCCACCCTCCTATCTGAACTATCAGCCATGGAAAAACCTTCTCAATCACTAATTGAGAGCAGGGTAATGAGTTGGTTTTCTGAAGTCACCTTTAGTCTCTCCATTCCTACCTACAGAGCTCTTTTTGTGCAATATGGGCCCCAGAAACACACTATAGTCTGGGGGCCAACTGCAAACTGAACAAGTCTGACCACATACAATTCTTTTTTATCATTATTGTCTGTTGTTTATGTATAAAATCTTGCCAGCTAAGTCTCGTTAAACTTTATGCGGAGTTGAGGAATGAGCAAAAGAAGCAACCAGTAAAATTTGATGCAGCACTGTTCTTGGTGGAATATCGGCTCTCTTGCTTGTATTTCACATTTTTCCTTTTTTTCCAGCAAAATACATTTTCAAATTTAAGTAAAACACACAAAAAATGTTTTGCATAATATGCAAGAAAACAAACTTAGTTAATGACAATCTCCATACTGACTAACAAAATCATTGTTTCTCCCACAAACAGGAACTTCTGCATTCCGTTGTAGCTGCAAAATTTGTAGAAGTTTCCTTGAAATGTGGCCAAAAACTAGAAAAACTTTCTGTCAAAAAAGCCATAACTTTCAATAACTCTATATGCTTTTCAAAATTAAATAAATAAAATACTATTAAAAATATATATTTTGTGTGTGCAAGAATGAGTTCATCCAAAGAGCAAAAGTAGAACTAGACGTACTGTAAAAAGAGAGAAAGAGGAGTAGAAAAAACACTTCAGCGCATGTGAAAAAGGGGAGCGGGTGGAGGGTTCTGACATGGGCTGAAGCGGGACTCTGCACTGCCTCTTGTTGATTGTAAATGGCAGAGCAAGTTTACTCTGTCAGCTGGAGCCAAAATGGAGTCTGACAGCTTTGTCAGGGAGTTTGAGAAGCTCAGTGGCAGGGCAGGAATCGGGATGATTCTGTTCCTTTCATCTCCAAATCGCCGGCGTACGCTCGTGAAACCTCCATGGTTATTTTAAAAGCGAGAGAGAGAAAGAGACAAATAAAATAGGGGGAGAAGGAAAAATGGGAATGACAAGCATTTTTTTTTTTTCAAAATTCAACAGTGGAGAAAAGAATGAGGGAAAAATGGCAAACTAAAGTCTGAAAGTGCAGAGAAAACATGTCAGAAGATGTTAGCACTTTTTCAAAAACGACAAGAAAACAAACAAAAACAATGATAATAGCCCTAGCCTTCATTCCTACCTATTCTCTCTCCGCCTCCATTTTTCTTTGTAAATTATTCCACACAATATCACTGGATTACAACCCACTCAAGATCACGGCCTCTCTGTTTCCTAACTGCAGCCACTGTGCTCCTCTGACCACCTCTGTAACCTTGGAGGCTCTTGTTCCTTTTATAACTGACCTAAAATATGAATCATGTCAGCAAGTGTAAATTTACTCCAGGCTTATTTATTTTCTCCATTTAGTTTCATAAACAGTTCTCTCTCGAAACTCTTCGGCTGAAAAATGTAAATAACCGTCTGTAGCGAGTGTTTGAGAGCAGAGATTGACAGAAGAAAGGAGTTCTTATGAGCACTGCTTTGTACTGTTACACTCCCATAGCTTTACCTCTCTGATCCTTTCTACCTCTGTACGCTTGCTTGTTTTGTTTTTTTCCCTTTTTTCCCTTTTTCAATTTACAGGATTTACTTCTGCGGCTGACAGTGAGGAGGATGAGGTATAAAACAAATCTTTATCCCACTGTTGTTGCGTTTTCTCCTTCTCGACAATGCATGTCAGTAATTAGCTGGCCAGTTTGGATCCAGGGTTTTCGATGGGTGCCTCCGTTTGCCAACTTTCTACCTTTTGTTCTTGCCACACAATACCGCCCACTCGCCCTCGGTGTCTCTCTGCTTCACACCCACACAGGGCGTTACACAATCCATCCAAATGTGCATCGCTTTAAAACCCCATTACTTAGCCCCTGATGCTTTGTTTAGCACAATTAAAAGAACAGACCATTCATGAGAACTGAGAGCCTTGCACTGCCCGTCTCCTTTTTTCTGCTTCACTCGCTCCTCTTCTGTAGCTCGGTGTTGGCCAGGGAGTTACTGTGAACAGGCCAGCTTAGTTCCCCTAATTCCCTGGGTTTTGTTTGCATATAGGCTTAGTTTGGTTCCATTTGAAAGTACTCAATGCCATGCCTCGCCCCCTGGTTGCAAACAGACCAGTGAGCAACTTTAAAGATTGGCCAGCCAAATGGAAACAGTGAAGTCCACACACACACACACACACACACAGAGCTAAAGAGCCGAACAAGGTTAAAGGGCTCTGCCATCTAAGTACTGACACACTTCAAAAGGGTGAAAAACTCAGAGGCTTTTTCAGTAATGACAACTTAGTCGGACTTGGCAAAGAGTCTGGTGGTAATTTCAGGTTGTAGCTCACCACACAAACGTGTTAGTCCCACAGGACGGCTTTAGTTTAACAGAAAGTCAAGTAAATGAGAGAGAATGCTACTGGTCAGCCATGAACTCAGGGTCACAATAAAAAGGTGATAGAAATGTTTAATCCAAACTGTTCCATGGGTCATAGATATATATACACAATACAAGCTTTGAATCTCTAAGGTTTGCATGCAGAATAATAGTGATTTTAAAAAAGAAAGTCGAAAGAAAGTTTGGAATTTTATTCTATTTGTCAATGAAGGAAAAATAATTGACAATGCTGTTTCCATGATTCTTACGGAAGAAATGTCAACCATTTACTGACCGCAGCTTTTGCATTGTTATACTTGGATGATTTGCTGCTTTTGTTTGATGTGAAACTCATTACAATTTAAAAGTGTGAATCACTTGACTCAAAATAAATCCAGTTTGAAGACATCAGCATAAGACATGTGATGGACAGTTTGTATTTCATCTGGACATTATGTACACAAAAAACGTGCAAATGTGAATGTACTGAGTAGACGCCTCACACCGAGTTAAAATTGGTGATGTAATGTGTTTAATGTCAAATTAGAAACATCTGTCACAACTGCTAAAACTGAAAGCCAATAACTTGATTGCTTATTAACATAAGAGCAAAACAAAACACACACACAAACAAACAATGACATGCACATCTAAAAACATAATGGAATGGGAACCTGACCAAAAGCAGCAAGCACAAAAATGAACAAATCAATCTGCAAACTAAACAAAACCTGTGTGTGCCTATGATCAGGAGACACGCTCAGGTTTACTTTGTTCCCAATAGTCTCTAACTTCGTTAAAGTGTGGTTAGGAGCTCGACCCTGCCCACTAAATGACAGGTGTGAAGCTCTGGTAATCATCCCAAGTTGGAGGCAGCTCTATAATTCACCCTGGACAAGACTTTTAAGAACAAGCATAAATAATGGGTTTACAGGGAATTATTACATCGTTAATCCTTAGGATTAAAGAGACCAGTAAACATCCACCTTGTTTCTTTTGGCAAACAGCACCACAAAGGAAATACAATACTGTAGCTCAAAAAAAATTAACACATCATGAAAATAATTTAAACTTCTGATTATTACTCATAATCAGATATTTGAGAATACATCACAAACCAACACCCACAGATATTAATACTGCTTTCTGTGTGATTGCCAACATGAGATAGAGAGATGACTAAAATGAGGCTTCGCAGTAATTCTGCTCTCTTGATCCAAGGTCTGTGTTGTGGTCACGAGATTAAAGTTGAACTCCAATAACACTTGAGGATCAGAGGCGACAGAAATGGTAGCTTGTATTAATAATTTCAGGGTTTGTAATCAGACCACCCTGTTCAAGCTTAAACCACTTAATCACATGAATTAATAAAACAACCCTTTCTTAATTGGGTAATGCCATATCTATAATTAATTTGATGAATTATGCATATGAGATGGAAGTGTTAAGGGAAAGGCTTTAATTGTTGGGACTGTTAATTTTCATAGTTTTCCCAAACAGCCTCGAGTGTTGCAGTTAAAGAAAAAAGGTAGTGTAAATGTTATGAAAGAAAATTTGTGTTTTTTTGCTTGTATACACACACACACACATACACACACACAGATATTGATCTTTCTTTAAAGCTCCTCTCATAATAAATGCCATTCCCTCTAAAATACTGTCAAATAGCAGTACAACATTGGCTTAAAAACCACTAATTACATCAGCGCTGAAAGGAAATCATTGATCAACGGCATTATGGGAAATTAAACTGGTCCCCAAAACTGGATCAAAGTGAATGGAGTGGCTTAGTGGGGTTTCACTGGGGCTCTGCAGACGGGGAACAGGATTATCACCCCTGTACAAAAACACAGCACACACACACACAAGCCTCATTACAGAGATACAGCAGTATGTTACAGCACATACACATTTTTTCCTAGGTCATCCTTGTTCATGTTGTCCATTTCCTTTAAATTTGGCCAAAACGAATCCCAATACTCAACGGCAAACTACCAGCACACTTCAAAGTGTATGTTTTGAGCTCCAACAGACAAAAAATTATAGAAAAAAATGATTGTTCAACCTAAAAAAAAAAAAAAATGTTTCATGATGCAAGGCTGGCCTAGTGTGAGCAGGCCTCATGTCTCAAACCTGTAGGGAGATCCACTGGGAGAATGAATAAAAGAAAGGGGGCCCCTGCTGGTTCATCTGGCCATCTATTGGTGCCCCGAGACCAAAGTAATCTGTTTTCTGTCCCACCAGCCTCACCACTGGCCTCTCAGGGCTCCCTGCCCTGATGCTCAGGGACCCCTTCAAGTGTAATTAACAGTTCCCAAGATGCATCACACATCCAAAAGGAAATGTGTGGTGCCTTTTAGAGCACTGATTATATTTACACAGTTTGCAATTTTTCCGATATTAGAACAATTAGGAACAGTTAAGTCTTTTTTTGTGTGTGTGCACTGAGCTCATTCTAATTATTACATTAGTTTAGTCTGGTTTTAAAGATATTATTAAATCATGTTTAATTTGTGTGTAAGCTCTGATGGAGAACTAAAGTGACACAATGACTGATAAGTTTGAATACTTAAAGGAAAATGAGATGCTGATAATGTAGTGAAGCTTTACATCAAAAATCTGATAAATATGAGTTTTATTAACAGCTGTGAGTGACTTCCTTAATTGCTTTATGACTCTAGCAATTCCTGAGAAACCCCACTTGAACAGTCAATGTTTAGGATTCCTTGTTTAAGACAACTGATTTTTGCAACAATGTGAAAAATGCCTAAAATGTGAAATGCCGAAACAGTTTGAAAATATGTTCACAAAGAGAAGCTTTAAGCTGCCTTCAGGTGTTCACAAGTGCATCACCTGAACCAGCCGTGTCCTGTGACAATGTGGGCTTAGACAAATGAAATCACAGAACCAGCAAATGACAGCAATGCCACTGGTTAGACTAGACTGCTGCTTGTGGCGCCTCACCATCTTCACATTTATTAACCAACTTGGCTCTGTGACTACCTGACTTGGTAGCTCTGTAACAAAAGCGGGTCAGTGTCAACTCACTGTTAAACAATGTCATGCTGAACCCACATTCATCACATCCTTTCAATTACTTAGTACACCAGGTTAATGTAAAATTGTTGACCTAACAATCCATCGTGGCAAGAAAAAGGCATCTTGGGCCCAGTTTAAAAGCGTTTTGTAAAAGGGTCTAATGTCTAAGCTTTGTCAGTCAATAACAAGCTTTAGTAACGGCAGCCAAAGGTTTTGAATATAATTAAACAAGATTAAAAATGCTGATGTGGTAATATGTTCATGTTTCAGTTGTGTAAGATCCAAAGTGGAGAACTCTATGTCTAAATAGAAGCAGCACAAATGTTTCTAAGTGATAAGAAAGTGAGATGTTTTTAAGAGTGTTAAACTCCTGGACCAAAGTCCACACTGTGATATCGAACTTTCAGTGGGAAAAATCTTCTTGGCAAAACCGCAGAAATGCAGTGACTGAATAATTGCTGTAGTCATGGATTTACTTCAAAAGCATTAAGCTTTTACTTGTTCATTTGACCCGCACTAAAAGAAAACAAACACCCTTAAAGTTCAGTAGTTCTTGTAAATAAGTTGTTGCTGAAAGCTTCGAATCTCCACAGTGACACAGTCGCTCTCAGTGAGACACAGAAAGCAGCCACTTAGCACAAAGTTAGTTACATCAACTCCACTTGTACTCATATTGTGCACCAATGTACTTATGCTGGCAAATCCAGGGCTTACATTACACAGAAATAAGCAGTGGATATTGGTAGAATGAGCTTACAGAAGCATTGTTTTAACTGGGTTTTTCTGATGGAATTTTCTGGCCTACTGTTAAAGAAAGAAAAAAATTGAGGACAAAAATAAAGTAGTTGTTAGCCACCGTCTACAGGAGATGGAGTTCAGGGGATTTAGCGGGTGTTAAGATGATTTGCAGGCTTTTTCTCCTATCAGATCATCTAAAATGTGAGTGATTACACCAGTAATCATCTGCAAGCCCACACTGGCAAAGTCTGTGCTAAAGAGATAAAGGGTGAGAGTCGGAGTTAAGAATGGAGACAGAAAAAGAGAAAAAGAAACCTGCGATGGAAACAACAAAAAGAAAGAGGGGAGGAAGAAGGTGGCAGATTAGGATGGCCATTTTTCCCTTTTCTCTCTTTCAACTTCTTTCTCTCTTGCACTCTTGCTATTCAGAGATTCATTTGTGCTTGGCCAAACAAATAGCTGACACTGCCTCATCAAAGCTTTGGATTGGCAGATCGGGCCAAGTGGGGCTGTTGACAAGCGAGGGCAGTGAAAGCAGAGGAGGAGAGGAAAGACAAGACAGAGGGAGAGACAACAGAAATCCCCTCTGTAATTCCCTAAACTGTAATCCACTGGGTTTAATGGTGTCTGTGTGTGTGGGGATTAAACATTTATCAATGATGCTCGTTCCTGCTCTCATACTGTTGTGTGTTTCAGAGAGGAGAAAAGCCAGCTTGTGTCGAAGGCCCAACAATGCCGGTAGAGGGATTTAATCCCTACCGCCCTATCATATAACCACATATTTGGCCAATTCAGGATAACAACTATTCTATTCACTCCAGATGATCCCACCGATTAGGCCTAATCTGGAGACAGCCCCCAAAACACTCCTCCTCACCTACACTTGTCAGACATCCTGTATTTGCTGCTTCTTCTCAAAACTGAGGATTTCCTTCCTACACCATGATCATCTCACTCTTACATCCTTACATCCCATCACTTTCCCACAGCTGGTGGAGCTCATTCCAAAAGAATTAATCAAGACAACCTTAAATCCAAACCACCATCAAGTGAAGGTCAAAGGTCATGTGGAGATTTGTACAACCCTGGCAGGTTTTAACACAGACTGACCATTTGAAGAATTGTTACTCTACGAAACACAATTTCACATTTAATTCAGAATGGTTTCAGATTTCTGTTTGATTTAATAGATATTAGATATATTATTTGGGGTATAACGAGACACTCATCTCACAAGACTGGACGAGATGAGATGCTGGGTCCAAGAGAATGAAAAACACCTTGTTAGAGTATATTGTAAAAAACACACTAGTGCAATAGTATATCCTAATGAGTTTTATTGTTTAATTGTTAAAATGTGCAAAATGCTTTCAAAGTGTTTAAGAACAGCTTTTGTTTCATTTTCACTTAGAGACATTTTGGAACGACGAAGGACCTGCCAGCTTGTGAAACTAGTTTCAGTTTTCTGTTTAGCTGCAGAATTAAAGAAACAAATATCTAAGTTAAAGTTAATGAGTCTAAAAACAGCAGCTATATGTACCATACTGAACTGGATCCTGATGTATCATGTTGACTCGTGTTTTCAAAGTGCTGCAATAGTAATAAATTCTATTAGGATTATTTGTCTTCATTTCATCAGTTCACGTGGATTGAGATACACAGGTTTAGATTGGTCATTTGAAAGGCTGCTGTTTTGAGGTCCAATGGAAATTTTCTTCTTAAAGAACTGACTCTGCCGCTCAGTCTGGGAGTAAAACAACAGAAAGTCAGGTTGAAGCAGTTTTAATTACTAAAACAAACATTGATCTAATCAAAAGCTCCCCAACCCCATCTGACTGTAATGTTTCTGAGCAGAAGGCAACTTAACATCAAAAGACTTCAAGGCTAAGTCTTTGTCTAATAGGAAGGAGAAATTATGAGTCCTCAAAATAATAAAGACACCGTGTTAAGACTTTTTTCTGGACTAGTTTGCAATCAGAGGAGCAGTAATACTGCTACAGTGCTGCACTGACAAATTAAACACTTGCCAGAGCACATTTCTAAGAATTTTTCATAGCAGTGGCACACCTCTTGACCAGTACACAAAAAACACCTCACTGATGCATGCATCTTCCTCCTCACTGCGTAAACCAATATTAACTACAGTGATGTTTTTTTTGGCATGAGAACTTCTACATTCATCAATAAATCCTCCTTTTTACATTTATTTTCACCAGTTAATGAATCAGCATGGCAGCTTTTGCTTATATTACTAATTTTACTTGCATACTTTCATAAGAGGACAGAAAAACCTGATTCACAATTTAAACACTAGAAAAACAGATGAAAGTACCGTAACTCAATAATAAAAGATCTCCTAAAAAATAAAGTTGGTTGAAGTTGTTAAGACCTGAGTGTTATTTTAAATAAAACATTATGAAGTGGGTTTAAAGTGAAACCTCCTATTTGTTATTTTAAAAACTTTAGAAGTTTGATTCAGACTAATTCAACATGAGCATTTGTGCCTGTTGTAATCTTTCAAGGTATGCATCTGTCGCTAAAACTGCTGGGCCACTTTTGGCATTTGAATCTAACTTAAAGATAGCTAAAAAAAAAATATCCATCAAGCTGCAGCTCACAGTTACTTTACTGTGAGTATGACCGCATCAATTTTCGCGACAGACTGGATTGGCTGCAGCTTTGTTGGATCCAAAAAAACATGAATCAAATCGAATTAGCCTTTAGTAACAAGGGATAATGTACAGGACATCAGAAAAAC
Source organism: Kryptolebias marmoratus (assembly GCF_001649575.2). Classification (NCBI taxonomy): domain Eukaryota; kingdom Metazoa; phylum Chordata; class Actinopteri; order Cyprinodontiformes; family Rivulidae; genus Kryptolebias; species Kryptolebias marmoratus. The sequence goes on along the minus strand of NC_051431.1, from coordinate 12,934,599 downwards.
ATACTTTCACCATCAGCAGATACAAGCCCGGACATCTTTCTTTTCAGCTAACACGCACTAATACATAGGTCCGCAGACACACGCACACGCAAATGTACACACACTGAACATGTGTCCTGCAGATGTAGTAGCTCTGAAAAAAGGTCCTGTTCTCCATGTGTATACGAGAAACAGAGAGAAAGAGCAAGTAAGAGAAACAGAGAGAGACAAGAAATACCTGAAGAATGCAAATATATGAGGGGAAGAAAGAAGGGAAATTAAATGAACATTAATTCTCCCACAGAAATTCCCTGTTCTCAGCATGAGGAGATGAAAGAGGAGCAGTGTACTTTCTGATATTTATGTCTCCTTAAACACACGGCTGGAGTTTCGGTTTGGTAAATGGGGGCCTTGGCTGGGAGGGTACCCAGGGGCCCCCTTATTGCCTGGTTTGCTAATTAGGCATAAATCTGCGAGATTGAGCCAAAGAAGGATAAATTAACTGTTTATTTCTCTTCACTCCTCTGCTGGAACCACTCGAATTGGGCAGCGAGATGCAAAGGAAGAGCGGACAAAGTGCTGGGTGTGGCGTATTGGACAAATGAACTATTCTGACAGTTGTAAATGCGTGTGTGTGTGTGTGTGCGGCTTTCTGTAAATAATATGTCAGTGCTGTCTTTTTAAATGAATGTGGGTGGACGTCTCTGTCATTAGTCACACAGAGGGGAGCTGTTCTCCCTCTTAGTTTGGGGGTGAAGATTGCAATGCAATACTTAAACTCCTAAAGTGGGGTGAAAAAGTACTAGGAAGCGGAAACCAAAAGAGTGGCTAAAGACTGGTAGAAGAAAAAAAAAAAAAAAAGAAAAAAGGAGGATAATGAGAGAAGGACTGGAAAAAAGTAGCGTTGACAGATAGAAAAAAATGGGGTGAGTGAATGTTTGTGCTGGAAACAGAGTGTGTACATGACTCCAGATTCTCAGAGAAGAAGAAAGCAGAAAAAACACATGATTAGAAATAATAGGAACGTAAAAGGACAGGGATGAGAGGAATAAGTAGCTGAGTCTGTGTGTGTGTCATAGTGGAGGTTGGGGGGGAAACAGCACAATCTGTACACAATTAGGACTCCATTAGAAGTTTAAAACAACTCATGACTTCCATCTGTTCCTGAGGCTGGGAACGTGAGATTGGAGACGACAGGTGTCTAAATGTTTATCAGCCGCGCTGCGTTTATTCCTGTGTCTCTGAGGCAGAAGGAAAAATGACCCTCACTAATCTAATTCAAACTAACATTCACTTTGAAAGGTTGCTGGTGTGGCAGGAATACAACACATGCTATTCAAAACCTCTGGAGTCAGTACAGTATGCGTCTTGGCATGTAGAGTTTAACTCTTCGGCCCCATGAGGATAAACACAAATTAGGCATGTGCATGCACATAAGCTCATACATCAACTTACAAAAGAAGGTCATGTCACACTCAAACAGGCAGAGTGTTAAAAATATGCTGAAGCCTCGTTAATTTCAGATTTAAAAATCAGCAATATTTTGATAAAAAAGTCACATAAACAAACATGGGGATTTCATTGCAGAACCTTTTATAGACAGAAACATTCAGGTTTTTTTTTTTTCAAAACCAAAAACAAGAGAAAAAAAATCCAAAGTGAATAGTTTATCAACTATTTAAGCTCTCAAGATTGGTGGATAACAACAGCATGTACTTAACGACAACATAAAACTCCAAAAAATCTTAGGCAAAGTTCCATTAAAATCAATTCAGATCAAAGTTCTGTTTGTTGTATACAATTTTCTTCGTTTCAGATCAGCATCCATCACATAAAGAGCAAATTTAACTGTTCAATCCCGTCTCCACAAAAGTTGCGAGATAGTAAAATAAAACAAATATTAGATATAATGAAGACAGAAACAAACGTGATCAAGCACTCAACACAAACACATTGCTGCAATCAGAAATTTAAAAAGTATCTGTTCCTCAGAGCAAAGACATTGGAAAAAAAATACAAAACCAAAACCATGCTGCTCATTAGTCTTACCCATTGCTCATTAACTGGATTAGTGAGCTGTTTTAGATAAAATCAACATGAGTAGAATTGTAAACCTGACTCAAAATTGGCAAATATTTGAAAACATAAGTGTTTATATTTATGCCTCAGTGGGAGTGTTTGTACCGTCTCTAATTTGGTTTCAAATATTTGTTTTTTATTGTTGTTTTGGAAGTTATGAAACTTTTAAAGTTTCTGGATTTTCTTTGGAATACCTCTTTTTTTCCTCAAGTAAATAATGTAGATGCAAAAATTATAACTTTAACTTGTAGCCATAACATGCTTCAGAAGAGCGCTTTGAATTTAATTTTCATAACGTGAATGAAACAAAACGCAAAAATCAAAAATAATAATTAAAAAAAACCCTGAAGTAATTTAGTATTGTAATATAATGTCCATTTAAAATAGGAGAAACGAGCAAAACACACACCTTGCAGATAAGAAATATTACCTAACCTTATGTTAGTAGCTAACTTCATATGGGAACCTACAAATTAAGTAAATCAACTAAAATGTATTGNCCCACTTTGTAAAGGAAGGATTTAGATGGGATCTGAAGCCTCACAGGAACATTAAGCAGAAGAAGTAAATGAAAGTTATAAGCAAAACAGTCATTTATTTAATGGCTGAGAATTTTTTTTTAAATTGCCAATCTAGATATTAAAGTTTGTCCTTACAGAGCTGAAGAGTTTTATCTTACATTGGGACATGAAACAATGATGTAAACAGAACAATATTCAACCCAATGAGTGTCGCAAGAGAAAGATTTAACACTAGAAAAATGACTAACGCTTTTGATGAGCAGTTGTCAATATTTACTTGAGTTGTTTTTTAATGACACTACAGATATCGTGACAATTGTTGGTGTTGCTACATGTTTGCTGACTTAAATTACACAGGCGAGTTTGTTTTTTTAAGTAAGGAATGCACATTCCAAATGAAAAAATATGATGAAACTAAATTGTTACACTTAGTTAAGCTAAATGTAAGAAGCTGGCAAATGAGTTGCCTATTAGGCAAGAAAAGACGAGCAGCTACATTTAGACTTGACTTCATTAAACTGGTCAGGAGTTTAAACTTAAACATTAATTCAAATGCCCATCTTCTCATCTCTAAAGTTCATTAGAACAGATCAAGTTATTTTATCTGCAACAACATCTACTCTGCTAATCATAATCTTCATCTGCCTCCCATTAACCCCTAACCTTTCTAACCTAAAAGTCCACCCCGATGCTTGATCCACCTCCACATATCAGCACCTTTGCGGGAGGTTATCTCTGACTGTCGATGCAGTTTACACAAATTTGCTGCCAATTTGTTGCTTTCCAATGGAAAAGTAAATATAGTAATGAGGGAGGAGAAATTCATTAAACATGTGTATGAAATACTTTTCAAGTGCAAAAGGAAGATTCATGGGGATGTTCATGCAGCGCATAATCATGCCGCCGTCTGCTCAGCCTGCACCAGCATATAAAACATTTAATCTGGAATGAACACTTTCTGTTGCTTTCTCTCCCCCTTTGGACCTTGTCCCTCTACATCCCCACCCTTTCCTCCCTCCCATTACCTTCTATCTTCTCTCTCGCTCAACATCTTTCCCCGTGGCTGCCAGAAACCACAATCATAAAATTATTAAAATGCTGTTTGGCTGGCATTAATCAGTGGTGGTGATAAATCCTCATGTGGGAAGTGACAGAGCATTAGTAACATACCTCTTGGCCTCAAAGACAGAGAGTAATGAGCCACGAGCCGGACCGGGTCAATCATAAACTCATCAAATGCGTCATTTAATTTCTTCATTTAGACAAACACAATTTGTTTATGGGAAAGATATCAGGTGTTGTGGAATGAGAAACGGCGCTGAAATGCTGGTACATTAATCAGGGCTTGATTACACGCGACTCTGCGGTTGTTTATCCTAATTTCATTCATTTCCATCAACAAAGCAAACACAGACGAACACAACCATTAGTGATGGTTGGGGATGGCACAATTACAGCCTCGTATTAAATAAAGTGATGATGAATGGTCCAATACAAACTAAAACAAAGGGGTTTTTATTACTTCAAATCCATTCCAGCCTTGCCTTTCTGTGTGTCTGAGAAGCCCTGCTGGTGTGAAAAGAGAGAAGAAGCTTTTTCAACTTTACCACTAAGACATATTGATGAGGAAGGAATAAAAACGGATAAAAAAGGGGAAAACTTTTTAAGAAGTATTGCTTCCTTTGAAATGACAGTTGGTTATATATGACAGCAAAAGACAGACTTATATATGAAAACTTCTGTTGCAGTTACATTTTTAATTGAAATCAGTGGGTGAGCTTGTTATTGAAGAAGCTAAACCCGTGACAGTAAGACACACACATACAAACACACACATAATCCATTTACCTACATGCACACAACGTAATACAGTACACACGAACGCTGGAGTGTGTGTGTGTGTGTGTGTCCTCACATACCCCCCACAGACACAGATAAAGATGAAAAAAACTAACAGCAAAGATATTTTTCTTGATCATGCAAAACTTCAAGACCCTAACCAGCATGTTTGCAGCCTGTTAATGCAGTGTAACAGGAAGGCTACAAAACTGCACAGGGTGTCAGTGTTTTTCCCTAATGCTGTACTGCTGACCACCAGCAATAAAAGCACCCCAAAACAACTTTAAACAGAATAAGAAAACTGACCATCCTTATTATATAATTTCACATTCATTTCTAGAACCTCACAATTACTTGTTTTATTCATTTTTCAAAACATGTACAAGCTAAATCTGGGAAATACGCATTAATTTACACATCCTGGACCAACAGTTTTGGATTTCTTCACAGATGAAACTTGTGAGACATATTTTTTACAGCTTTAGTGGAGCAGGAAGATGGGAATGGGAAATTTGACAAAGCCAGGTTAGCGGGTTCTTGTTGTTTTTTCAGCATTTTTGCTAAAGTAAGCTTAATGACTCTCGATTTCTGAAGCTTTTGTATTTGAATCAGTCATCTGCTTTTCTTGTGCATTTGCATGAAAAACATTTTTCTAATCTATCCCACCTCTTGTAGTTAGGCGTAAGTCCTACTCTGAAAATTGAAAGGTATTACAGTTCATATTAAGACACTTGTTTAATTGATTTAGTTTAGAAGGAACTTCAGGGTCAGAGTTGAAAGTAAGGGGTTGTATTGGGGTTGGAACAATCCTGTGACTCAAGGAAACTGAATGAAAGTGTAGCCTTGGACTTGATCTCCAATAAGAAAATACTTAAATTTGGTCAATAAAATTGAATAAATATCCTGAATCCTAAACTATAGTATAGTGTGTGTGTAAACTACATCAGTCAAACACTAGAATTATTTGTGTCCTTAAAAGTAAAAATTAATTGATTTGATGGCCTAAAATGTTGCTGGGCCATTTAAAGCTGCACCTGTCTGTTCCACAACCACCTGCTTTGCACGACCGGACTGAAGGTCAAAATTGGATTGGTCTGTCCCAGCATGCACTGGGCAGAAGCAGAAAAACGTCACGGACTTCTGTACAAGTTTGCTCTACCCAATATTATTAATAATAATAATCATTCTTTAAACTTATAATATAAATTGAAAGAAGAAGTGGCTACAACGATGGTGATAAAAACAGGGAATAACTAATTGAAACATGACTTTTATATCTTAAGTTAGTGATTAAGGTTTTATGCAGAGGCCAGATTTTCTTTTGATCTTCAAGAGTCTCTTTTTGAGTTAGAGATTGGTGCAACAAAGTCTACTTGGGAAGTAAAATACTTCTTCAAAAGTGATGGGACATATGTAGTCATGTTGCCACAGGAGCGCTGTCTGACTCACTAATTCACAGACCAACAGTTGTGATTAACAACCATGACCACAGTAATAGGTAAAATGCGATTACATTCCTGGAATAATTGCGCAGCGATGGCCTTAACATGAAGAATAGTGTGTCAGAGGGTAGAAATTACTCCAAATCATGAAGGCAGGAAAGCGAGGGTCAACACTGCTGCAATCCATTTATGTCTAATTCAAGGCCAATTGAGCTGCCACATCCATTAAATCCCTGCAGAAACATTTACAAACCAAAACCGAAGAGATGGGTTTGACCATAAAAAAAGATATCGTGGGACAACTTGCTAAAACAAATACATCTCTTTCCTGTTCAGCAATAATTTAATGTGAAGTAAAATCCTTCAGATTGTCAGAAATCAGTAATACAATTGCTGTACACTTTATTTATTCCCATCCTTCACTTACACTCCAGATTTTTTGCCTCTGCTTTCGCTCTCCACACGTTCCAAAAAGCTTAGAGTGCCTGCCAGAAGTCCAAGGTAATTAAATTACTTAGCTAAGTTTACTTAACAGTAAATGGTTAGCAAAATTTAAGGTGATTGCAAATTTGCTTTTATTCTACTTCAATGACTTTTTTTTTTGTATAATGCTCGTCTGCAAATAATTAGCACATACATTTGCATCAAAATCATTTAAACCATATGTTGCAAAATTATGGAAAGCGGCAAATTAAAAATATTCCCTTTCTGTTATGGAAATGTCTACATGTTGAGAGGAGAGAGAGAAAAAGGGAGGAGGAGAGCAGTCACCATGTGTCTCTGAACACCGACAAGGAGGAGAGTAAAAGGGGGGAGGAGAAAGGAGGGCGCAAAACTGATTGCGTTTGGATTTGAACATACTCATAAATGGCCTTTCTCAAGAGCTCACCAGATGCTGTTTGAAATCTGCCAACAGAAGAAAAACAAAGCTTACTCGATCTCTTACTCTCCTGGTCTTTCTCACACACTTCCACAGAATCAGTGGTTCAGTTAAGGGGCTCCAAGTGCTACAGTATAAACTGTTCCCCAACGCAAGAAGAGTCGAGGTGTGCACTGAATCAGCAAGGGTTTCTGACATCTAAGACGTTTAATGTCAGGAAAATGGGCATTATTACTAAAGTAGGAATAACTGACATTATCCAGAACAGAAAAAAATGAATTAATTAGATATAACACAATTTATTATAAACCTAAATATATAAGTGTGGTCACAAAAAAGGTTAAGGAAACTAAGAACCAACTTTTAAAAGAGTTCAGAGAAAAATACAGAGCAAAACAATACTAGCATGGTTAACAATTATAAAACTGAAGCTAAACAACAACTCAGAAGTCTTGGCTTCCAAGAATCTATTCAATGTATTTTCTATAAAATGATATTAGTTCTTAAAAAAAAAAAAAAAAAAAAAAAGAAGTTGAAGGTTTTAAAAACCCAAAGTGTGTCGATTTTTTGCACAACTCTGTGTTTAAATCTAACAAATCAGTGAATACTGAAAACGGTGACAGAGTGCTTGAAACTGACATCAAACTGGGGTAAAACTGTCATGAATATTAGAATTATTTATTAAATGACAACTTTTGTAAAAGAAAATATAGGATAACTTTGCAAGACTTATCTAACAGATAATAAAGCCTTATTCATGGCTTGACCAAGGTTTTAAACTCTGGTTTAGTCCATCATTGGGCCTGAAAATTCAGCGCCAGTTAAACTGTATTGAAACTAGAAGACAGAAAAGATATCACTAGCTTACTCAAAGAAAAAAAAAAAAAAAACAAGACACAGTAGAACCTGTGTTTATTATACCCATAAAACAAACCAAAAATCAATTGTACATAAACCTCTGATCGATGCCGTTCTTAAGTCACTTAGTCTGCCCTGCAATGGACTGTTACCTCTGAACTGAAGGCCCATTTCTTACTGGAAGAAAACACATTTCTAGGTACAGAGGACTGCGTTTCAAACAAACCTTTTCCTTAAACGGATAAGCACCTTTAAAGGAGAGATTGTTTAAAGGTCAAACAAACAGCTTAGGGCAAAAGGCTTCAACTCGAAGATATGACTTTAGTTTTATATATATATATATAACTCAACTGGAAGACATTTCTTTGTCCATCCACTCTTGTGGTCTGTCAGTCTATTATTTGATGAGCACAAGAGGCTGTTTGTTAAAATCTTATCTCAGGTACAGGAGTCCTGTGCATGTGTAAGCCCCACTTCTTTCTCTGAGACATAATTACGACTGTTGACTGGAATAGTGAGGTAATGGCACATAAATCCAACTGATCAATGGTTACAGACTCTAAATTACAGGACGGCCCTGTGCCATTACCCTCCCAAAGGACAACAGGAGACAAATTCCTGCAGAAAGGTGAGGGGGATTTCTGTTACTGTTCTGGAATCGTTTCATTTAAATAAAAATGGAGGAAGCTACGTTGTTATCTTTCAAGCTTTATGCTACAAAGTCTTCTACAAGAACTGAAAAACGGAGAACATCAACAGCTCCTACAATCATTCTAATGTAAGAATATATGTCGATACAGGAAAGCTACAGGCTTGAGTTCTCAAACTGATATTTCTGTATGTTTTTTTCCTTTTTCTGCAAAGATTTATATGTTTTATTAAAGATTGAAAACCGTCAAGTTAAAGGGCAACTTCCATCTAAATATGTTATAAATAAAAATCTGTTTCTTTGTACTGTCACATTGTTCCAGACATGAGCATCTGTTTACTGTGTTTTGGCTCAAAAGTCCCCTTGTATTACATTTCATCACACAATGGTTGTAGTAAAACAGTATGCTGCTGAAGGTACAATAATAACACATTTGGCGAGAGAGACAAAGAACATGCCATTAGTTGTTATTACTGGGTAATTCCCTTGAGTTTGTTACAGAGAAATCCCCTTTTAAATGAGGGTCAACAGTAACTGATGTTTGTGGCAATCACTGTAGTCATGCTATACAAAAACACGGTTTGACAGCCACAGTGACACCAAAGTGATGAAGATGGATAATGTGCATGACTGCAGTTTATTTTCTAACAAATCTTGTGCTGCATTTCAGTGACAACAAAAAAGAAAAAGAATCATGTGAAAAATGAGAGGAATAAAGAAACGCTCGAAAGAACTCGACGTGCCCATCACCTCTTATCCTCACAGAACAAAAGGTGGCAGCCTCCTAAATGAGGCGCATTAGCCCTTTAGTTCCAGAGGGGGTAAGGTGACACCCTCCATGTATGTGGTCTGTTCAGCATACATCTGTCAGGGCCTGAGGGGGTAGGGTGGGCTGGTGGGAGGATAAACGGGAAGCAGAAGCACAAGGAAGACGTAGGAAAGAAGCAGAGAGTTTGGACAAAAGGGGTGTGTCTGTGTGAGTCTGTGTGTGCAGGACCCCTGCAGCGACAGAAAAACCTTAAACTCTGTATTTACTGTGGGGTAAAAGTCTGTAGCTCAATACTGTAAAGATAAGCTAATCAGGCTTCTTCATATTTATCACATAATGAAAAATGAAACAAACATGATAAAAAAATAGACTGATTTAACAGAGATGCGAATAAAGTAAAAAGGAGGAAGAGAGCACCGTTACAAACTGACTTCCCGTGATTTATTTTGTTGAAATACGCTCTATATTACATTTGAAATGTAAAAAAAATGCATGACAGGGTGAAGAATATTTCCAGACGAAATAAGGGCACAAAATTAATCCAATAAGCCTCTTCATTTGACTGTAAGGGATTGTGCAGAATCAAAAGGAACTATTAGCTCGAGCTCAAAAACATGCCAAATGTATAAAGTATCTCATACGTCAATATTGCAATTGTTTTTAACTGTGTAGATTAGTTAAAACACCAAACCACCTTATAGTTAGTTGTCAGACTGTAAAACAGAACTGAGAAGAGTTTTCTTCTCAGGTGTTAAACCAAAAGGGGGAAACCGAATTCAGAGCGGCGAGGCCCATCCAAGTTCAAGCCTCTGATGAGATCCTAAGGATTGTTTGTTTTTCTGCTGTCAATGGTTCAAATAGGGAGAAGAAGAAGGTTTTGATGACCCTTGGCCCTCGAGTCCTAAGTGGGTGTTCTGCAAACACTCCCTATTGACATGTGGATAAGTAGAGGCCCGCTGCCGAGCACAGTGCTTATGCTCATTTGAGTGGAAATGGACATTGCTATGAAAAGAGCCAAGCAAGTGAAAAGAGAAGAGAATAATATATTAAGGTGTCATGGCTGCTGTGTGTGTGTGCATGGATTCAGTGAATAAAAGGAAAAAAAAACATTACTTAGTGAAAGTTTTAGTTTTAAAAACGTGAGGACTGCTGCAGCGCTCGTTTGACATGAGTATTGGATATATGTGGATCCAGGCATTAACAATGTTCTGCAAAATAACACAACAGCAAATTGCACTTCTGACAATTCAAAACAGGGCGGGAAAAGATCTAGATTAATAGAATATTCTGCCTCTGAAACAAACACCTATGATCTAACTTTGCTTTGTTATGGGACTGATCTGATTACATAATTAAAAGCACACAAAATGTATCTATCTATCCACAAATAGCCCTTTTTACAAACAGATATAAAGACTTCCAAACTAGTCTCAAGACTTAATATTATTTAGGATTAAAGATATTTGTCTCGTGCATGTTATAATGTCAAGAAAGCCTGTCTGAAAGCCACAAACATTAGTATGATAAGTTATACAAATAAGAAAACTGAGAAATTATTTTATTATTTATCAAATTCAGAAGTGTGTGTGTGTGTGTGTGTGTGTGTGTTTCTGTGTGTGTGATATATAGGCCAAGCAGGAAGTGACCCATAAACATATCCATCCAGCTCTTTTATTGGAGGCCAGTGTTGCCCTCCTCATCCCTCCCATCCTACCTCTCTCTCTCTCTCTCTCTCTCTCTCTCTCTCACACACACACACACACACACACACAGAAAGCCCCCAGTGAGAGTTAAGCAGGCCAGCGGGCCAGCCGAGGGGGCTCATTACAGGTCCACAGAGCCCCCCAACACAAAGGCCTGAGCCGCTTTAGCCATGGGATGATCTGCTCTCCACTGACTAGAGAGAGTCCATAGACGGACAAAAGGAAGGGAGGGAAGGGAGGGGAAAGAAGGAGGTGGAAGGGAGCGAGAGGAGAGGAGAGGTGAGCCGCGGGCTTTAAGGATGTCAGGAGACCCCGAGAGAGAAAGCCTGGCGGGTGCTCAGAGAGGAACGGAGGGAAGGAGGAGGAGGAGGAGGAAGCTTAAGCTCCACGGCTACATCAGGACATTAACATTCACACAACCTTCCAACATCTGCTGCTTCCTTCTCGCCCTCCATCCCTATCTCCCTTTGCCCACTGACAACACTGGAACAAAGACAGAAAGTGAGCAGAGAGAGAGAGAGGAGGAAATAAAAATGGTGAGAGCAAAGGGGGACTGCAGCCAACTAAATTTCAAAGATTTGAGAACAATTTACTTAGGCTTAAATGACACCTGAAAAAAAGTTATCCCTAACACTTAAAACTATATAGACAGTGTCAAAAGTAGCAAGTAAATAAAAAACTGACAGAAACAAGTCGACAACAGGACGTAAATAAAAAGGAAAAGTTTGACTACCTTTATAAACTGCTTTACTGTTTAATTCTGCCGTCCATTTGAATTTTACTGCAGGTCTTCATGTGTGGCATGATCCAGAGCACCCAAAGGCCTTATTCAGACCATTTAGTGCTCTGAGGCAAGGACAGTCTTTAACTGAGCTCTAAACCTGCTTTCTGGAAGCCTCTACAAGAAAGAGGGAAACCAGAAACATGTCAAGCGCATTAAACCCTCTTCTTTAGTCCTGCAGCAGCCTGGTCCAAAGCACTCAAAGCCACATGCTCATGAGGAGTCATGAGGCTTCAACACCATTAGAAGAGAATTAGCCTTAAGGTGGCAGGACAGAGAGCAAAGGGTGGCTCACATACCTAAAAATGCACAATAGATCAAGAGAAAGTATTCTTTTTAAACCCAATTTTACGCAAAAGTTAAGTTATCCCCAATACCTATATGTAAACTACAGTGAGTAAATTTAAGGCATGATCAAGTGCCTAAAATATGTTTCACAAAGTTCAATTCAGCAAAATCACATCAACGGATGGCAGTGTTGTTCTGTGGCCTCCAGTACAGCTGAACAAGTCTTAAGTGAGGCATGTATGTAGCTGGCGGGTGCTTTATAGATGATGTATAGATGCCTGGTCCTTTCATATATTTCCTGTGGTGAAATTAGAGCCCTGTTCTGAAGTGCTCTCTGTGTGTGTGTGTGTGTGTGTATGACTGTAAACATGAAGACATCTTTCTCCACAGTCAATCTCTGCCTGTCACATCTGGCTCGCAACTCTACCTCTCGAATACACACTGGAATATATACACCGTGTGCACGGTGACATTTATGACTTATGTACTGGGAGGAGCGTTTGAAATTAAGCTGTGGTGAATATGAGCCCAGAAGCACTCAGAGCAGAGAGTGTGCATGTATGCAATCGTATGTGATTGTGTGAGATAGCTGTAATGGGGAGCTGGAAGGAGTGCAATGAGGTAGTATGGGAGATGTGCATGGATATGACATTTCACATATTTTAAGAAAACTGACGCAAACTGGTTTTTCAGAAATGTCTTCATATTTTCTGTCTTATACAAATCTATTAAATGTTACTAATAAACTAACAACACTCAAATCATGTTATCTATACAGTAAAAAAAACAAAACAAAACTATTTGTTTAATCTAACTGAGTCAAAATACCAGTTCTTCACTGTGCAGTTTGTGTAGTAAAAAAATCACTTGGATGGTAACAAAGAGCATGAAATGTCAAATATAATATAAATATATTATTATAGTACGACCGTATGTAAAATACCAGGAGTGTATCGATGAATGGAAAAGTCACTGTTTATGAAAGTAGCAACTGAATGCAATGTCACTCAAAAACATGAAAATAAAATATCATCTGTATCTCTGTGATGGCTTAAAAAGCACAAAGAATAAAAATCACCACATTAGGGCTGCACTACATTCAATGTCTAGCTGGTGCATTCCAATTAGCAGAGCTCAATGAGTGAGTGGGCACAAGTGGAAAGTTTCAGACAATTCTAACAGCAGCCAACTGCATTACGACAAAAAGAAAAAGCAATAACTGTGCTTACCTGCAGCCTGCAGGACCATATGCATCCGAACTTTAGCCTGCTCTGCTGGAGTCTGCAGGAGAGTAAAGAAGAGACAATTAAACAATACTCTTTTGCTTTCCAATTCTTTCCAGTGAAGCATGTCTTTTGTGGTAGGTGTGTAATAGTCTACTTTTTGACCTGTGCTGTCACCAACTGTAAGGCCACAAAAAGAAAGAGTGCCGACTTGGACAATAAAAAATGTGGGCTTTGAGGTCATGACAGTTAGAGTTCAGTCACGTTTCAGGTTCGGACTTTAAGTCATGTATGTACCAGGGCTGTACGGGATGAAAGGTCTATTTGTCTGAGCCTTCTGATATATTCTGCTTAATGTGGTCAAATTTAAAAAGTTTGCTTTAAAGCTATTAATATAAACAACAGAACAGCCCCAAGCAATCAGATGTGGCCCTCAAGTTAAAGCTCCCTGCTTAGCAAATCAAACTTATAATCATTCCAAATTGCTGTGTGAAGGCTGATCAGCTCACTCACATTGCCACACTGCTGCCTGGGAGATCACAAAGCACAGGACAAGCACCATACTTACACAACTTCATCTATGTAATCTAATGATAAAACAGCTGTGTCCCTTAGGCTAAAATATATTTCACCCATGATAATCTTTAACTGCAACCATTAGAGTGAATGTACCCATAAAATGTCCTCACAGAGCACCGAGGGACAACTTCACCGAGTTACTAGTCCCGTCATCTGTAAAAAACTAAAAAAAAAAAAAAAACCCTGCTGGTGAAAAATAAAAAGAAAGAAACATCTCTGACACACCAGGGAGAATCAATGAGAAAGAGATGAAGAGAAATTTAGAGACAAAGACCGAGAGCGAGAGAAGTGAGAGGGGAAGAGAGAAAACAAAAGCTGCTGTAACAAGTCTTTGGAGAGTTGGATAAGAGGGCACAGAGAGCACATTTTACAAAGATCACAGCCAAAGACTCAACATATTCCCCTTCCCATTGTGTGTGTGCGTGCGCTTGTGTGTGCACATCAGAAACGTTTAGCGGGCATGAACAGGGGAGGGCCGTGTGCTTTGACAGCTGTATTGGGAGGCACAGCTCTTTTTCCTGACATGCCCTCAAAAGGGCCTTGCTGTAATTCCAATATCATTGCTATTAGATTTGTGGGTCTTAATTGTCAAGAAAGAATGATATCTACGACAAGGCAAGGAGCTATAAAAGGCAAGCACGCTGCAGATTGCTCTTGGAGGGGCTTTTTTTTTCTTTTTTTTTTGGAGCTGCTGGGGCAAAGCGGCCCTCGTTACCATGCAGCGGTGGAAACTGCGTGTAGGATTAGAAAGAAATTAAATGCTGATGGGGATGGGATCTGAATCTGCTGCCTGGGAGCATCATTTAGACGACAGGGCCTGGGCGTCGCTGACAGGCAGCGCTTCCTCCCTCCTCCGCCTCCTCCCACTCACCCAGCTCTGCCTCTCACCGTTCCATCTTCTGACTCCCCACCCCGCTCGCAGCAAAAAATCTGATTTATCAAACTGTAAACTTGTCACTTTGTAAAAACGTCACTTTTCTGTGGCAGTCAGGGAAATATAATGACCCCCTTTAATGTAGCGGTGTCAGGGATGCTGTATCCGAGATGGAACACACACACACATCAAGGCGCTGCACAGACACACACACACACACACACCGAGGAACACTTAATGCAACATGGATGTAAACGCTTGTGCACATCTGCAGGAGCAGGTGACACAGTGGATCACACTAGCATTGACTTCCTTGATAATGATTATAAATTATTATTATCATTATCATTATGCTGGTAAAAAGGAGTTCTCACTAAAAGCTGGACAGAAACCAACTGATTGGGCAACTTTTTTTTTTTTTTTACTTTTTATTCTCTTTGCATGAACAGAAAATGTTTTATAGCAAAAAAAAAAAAAAAAAAGTAGATTTGCTGCCACAAAAATGAAATCACTGGACTGGATTTAAACACTCCTGAACCAACTTGCTAAACAATTAAAATGACCCAGAAATCAATCTTGGTCCAATCAGTCACTTGAAGCAATACCACGCCACATGTGTGCGCTGCAATAAGTTTAGTTGAAGTTTGTTACTATGCACAGTCGGTAATTACATTAGCATTTGTTTACATTGGCCTTGAGGCATATGTAAGTCCATGCAGGGTAAATACAAACACACAAACAAGCATGCTGCTGCCAGATCCTTAAGGGGGTAACAAAATACTGAATCACACCACCAACGCTGCTGTAAACCGCCTGCCGGGGCTGAACTCCCGAGCAACTTGAACATCGCGCTTTTCCAACAACATTAACTTGTAAAGTCCAAGTGATCACTTCCTAATAACACAACTGATGATTAAATCGGAGTGCAGCGTTTGGGAGATTTTGTAAATAATATAAAAAGCACTTTTGCGATCAGTATGTTTTTGCCGAATTGCCTTTTAAATAAAAGCCAAAACCGAGTGAGATTTTAAAAATCCTGTCTAAATTATTAAACAGTGGTTGAACATCAACATTAAATTATGATCACGTTTAAACAACACTTAGACATTAGCACGAAACAAGGCAAACATTGACGCAACGCACGCTAAGATGCATATAAAACTACAGCTTTTTGGTTTACAACAAAGTACTTCTGCACTCAGATTCACATATGCATGTCTGTTCCCTTTCAGTCTAATTCATTAGTAAACAATTAAAATCCATTAATTGTGCTCCCCAGAGGCTGGTTTGTGTGCCTCCCCACTGGGAGAGAAACACCCGTTGCATCTAAAGTAGGTTGGCTCCTCAATTAAAAATGTCCCTGTCTGACGTAAACAAACAAACACGAGACATGAGGAGGCGAGGTGGTGGGTGTGTATGTATGTGTGGGAAGGGGTTTTCTTTGCAGCGACTTAACTTTGTTCAACACGAGAAAAAAAAAAAATTGACAATGGAAGAAAAAAAAATGTTGAAGTAAAGATTGCTCATTTTTTTCCGGACTGCAGAAAATAGGAAAGACAAAGATGAGGAGAACATGAAACAGAAAAAAGCAGTAACACAGGCAACACTAAACAAAAAAAATAATCAACTTCTTCTGCTGAGTGGCATTAGGTTTCAAAGCTATTTATGTGGTAAATGGGCTTCATCTATATACTGCAGTGCTGTTAACCTATAAAGAGAACAAAGTGCTTTGCAGTAACGTTCAATGATGTGCAAGTACATGAGCCACACACACCTGATATGGCTGCAGTTAGGTAAAAGGAGCTTCCCTGCAAACATGGAACAGTTTAAGACGTTTCGTCTTGTTCTAAAACACTGCAAAAGAGAACACCCAGTGAAAGCTTCATGCCCTGTATCTACATAGCATTTTTTTTTATTTTTCTGAGCACCAGTGGCTTTCCCCGCCTCCCTCCCTCAATAAGGGAAAGAGCGTAAATGGCCACCTAAAAGAAAAGTGCTGAATCAGACATATTTTGCTTTCCAGAGCTCTTTGCCTTTTTGTGCCTCCGAGTTAGAATATCAGGAAAAAAAGAACAGAAACTGGATTTCAAACTGTGTGAGATGTCAGAGAAAGGACTGCATAATGTATATATATATTTTTAAAAAGTTAGAGCAGGTCATCTGAACACTCCTGATGATAATACTGGGGGAGCTTCAGCTTTACCTGTTGAGATCTGATAATAAAAAGAAGGGCAAATAGATTAAATAATCTAATGATTGAGTTCCTATAAGGGATAATCAATCTGCCGTTTGGTCGATCTGACCTGGTGCCCCTGATTTAACGAGAGCTTAGTATGTAGTAAGTTGAGAAAAGGTTATCACCCTTCCTTATCCTCATCTAACTACTCCATCATCATATTGCTGTCGTTGACAGGTTCACTGACTACAATCTTCTCTAACTACATGTGCCCCTACTGCCAGACAGCCACATTTCTTAAATCTAGTTCTGCTGGAGGCCTGCTTCTGTCAAAGGTGTTCTTCTTTGCACTGCAGCCTTTTGTTTGATTCAAGCTCAGAAAGAGTAACTGAATGGTAGAACAGCTTTGATGTAATTCATTGACTTCTTTGGTTAGATCTTTTTTTTTTTTACAAACTTTATTTTTAAGTTACTACATTACTTAACTTGGTTGTACTAAATTCGATTAGATTTGGACTGAAGTGGAGTTTATGTAACAGGATATTATTAAGTTCAAACATGATTTGAAATGAATTAGACTTCCAAGAAATGAATTAGATTTTACTGCATTTAGTTGGACTTAAGGTTACTCACTGAAAAGTCATAAAGACCGAACAAAAAAAGCCAGAAACAAAATCTGCACATTATATTTCTCATATTGATGGTTAATGTGTTCTTAACCTAAAAATTTGTAGGCAAAATTTGGGACTGGACGCCCTTTACCTTGTGCATTTGTTTACTTATTGAAAAAGCCAAAGTGATATAGCCATATTTGTTTACCTACACAGACTACGGCCAGCCTAATGTAGGTCAATAACGTGAGTCAAGCTTCCTCGTAGTTTTTGGTGGACTCAGCCAAGTGCTTTGTTTACACTGAGTGTGGACCCGCATTTTAAAATCAATATAACAATATAGCTGGAAAACTACTAGAGTAAACTTTTTCAAACTGCATCATTTAATGTAGTTCAGGATAACCTTTTTATGTTTGATATCATACTTTGCAATGAGTACTTTTAAATTAAACTGGTTTACTTTTTTGTCCTGAACAGTGCCCTAAAACAACCTTTGCAGTGAACTGAAGCTACTGAAAAAACTTAATGGACTCACAGAGTTCTAACAAGTCCATACAAAGGGGAAATACTATATTTTACTATAAAGCTTGCTTTTAGCTGGAAGTATTTTTACCCAGTTTTTTTTTTTTTTTTTGATAATCTTACAAACTGCTGAAACATTTTAGGATAACTGTGGTTCGTCTTGTACCATCTACATTGGTTTCTCTTTCAAAAAGTTTTTTAGAAGGAGTTCTAAAGATAAGATGGGCTAAAAGAAAATTACATTCTCTTTTTCAATCATCTGTCACAAAAGGATTTACAACTCCTGGGTTATAACTGCCTTTTAACTCTCGCTTTAAACGTAACAGGAAGTCCGGCACACTCACAGCGAGCCTCCCACTCGTTCACGTATCTAATCAAACTGCTGACAGACACACTGAGACACACTTAGCTGAGCTAAGTGCCCAGTGTCTGTTCCATTACTCAAAAATAAACACGTCCCATTAGAAAAATAAATTATCCTCACTCTGCTTTGTAAAGACAATGCAATCCTGTGTCTAATGAGCATGCAGGAAATTGAATGTACTTCTACTTGTGTTCTAGTCAAAGAGATTATTATTATCATCATCATCATCATCACTAGGCCTGAGGCTAAGAATGCAAAGCAAAGTGTGGTGAGTCAGGGGATAACTAGAGGACACACAGGGACGAAGAGCAAAGGTCAGCAAGGTAATTTCTGTGACTGAGATTGTGGTCAAATGGTTGGACTGCTGTCTCAATAGATGACATATTTCCTCCTTTATATAAAAAGGTAAAACTAAAAGCAAAAACAGAATGGAATAAATCCACAAAATGTAACCAATAATTTAATTCCAGAAGTAGTTTATTCCTCACATAATTGTTCAAATATTTCTATTTGTATAATAATTTTGATAAGGTAAGAAAAAAATAAAATCAGAGGAAGAGAGCATTAAAATAGATCTATTATTAAAGCACTGTTGGTCTTTTTAATGATTAGTTGCTGCCTTGAATCAGCAGACACGATAAGCCAACATCACGCAGGGAGCTCTGATAAAAAGCAAGTTTTGTAAATATAACTGCCCAAATCGGTGGGTCATAGGGGGAAAAGGGAAACCATGAACTAAAAGTGTAAAAGTAGCAGAAATTTCAAACAGTTGATGCCTAGAAAAGAAAAAAAACTAGAGAAGATAGGAGGGAGTTTTCAGGTAGCAGCAGGAAAGATGGAAATCAAATTAAGATTGGGAAGAGTGAGAAACTTTTTTTGAAAGGCCCAATAGAAGGATTGACAGAAAGGGGAATCAGAAACCCTGTTATAGCAGAAGAATGTTAAGATTTAGCAAACCCTGGAGCAGTGATGTTTTGTTGTTCTGTGCAGCCACAGCCAAACAAATTTGACTTTCCACAGAAAATCCTCAAAAGAAACGATCCCTTAAATAACGCTGGTAAATCTGTAGACTTGGCAGCAACAGAGATTTTGTCATTCAAGTCAAAATTATTTTTCCTCATTAACATGTTGCTTTTAAATCTAAATCAAGTTTTCACCTACTTGTAAGTGGCCAAGTGACAGTATCAGAAAATGTACTGGCTGATAACGTGCCTGCTCTCTAAATCTTTATCTATATTTCTATGACCACTTCTTTTTAGAGTAAGTTTACACAAGTTTTCCAAGTTTTTCTAAACACCCTCATAGACAAATTAATTAAAAAAAACATTTTAAAAATCTGGGATTCTTCAGAAACTCAGAGATCACCTTATTCTGTTGCAGGAAATTTCAAAGAAATAAATGAAAAAGTGAGTGAGCGTAAACTCACCTTCCCTTTAAATGTCTTTAAGGAAACCGTCTTGAGGAAAAGAATGAGGCGCATCAGGCACATCATTTGTCCATCCACTGTAACATTTATCTTAATTGCGCCACTGTAACCATCCTTTTATGTCAATAACCTGTTTCAATATACTCGCGCATACGCGCCGCCCCACCGAAACCAACTCCTGCAGTTGATATGCTCAATATTCATCTCATTATATTTTTAAAGTCTTCATCTGTTTCCATTTTCTTTTATTTGTTGAATTCCGCTCGGGCTTCTTCTGCATCTTCTCCTCTTCCTCTCCCCCCACCCCCTTCCCAAACAAACACACAGATATATCCCATACCCAAAAGAGGACAGAGGAAAACAGAGCTCTTAGAAAATGCAATATTTCTGTTTTTAATATCGAGGTCTATAAGATCAGGGCAGAGATGGGTTCCATGGCAATATGTTTATTTATATATTTTATAAGACTGAAAAAAGCTCGCCTATCAGTGTAGGTATTTGGGAGGCCCGAGCCTCTGTATCTGAGCTCATCTTATATGAAAAATAATGTTGTGTATGGCTATACTTTTATATATAATGGCAATATGGGATCAGGGCTCTTTTACAATGTGCCATACTTCAGGCTAAGGCTAACAGCATTTTATGACCCGCCAGCAGTTCATCTTCATGTCTCAGGCAGGCAGGAGCACTGCATAATAATGTCGTTTCCTGCCCCCAAATGCTATTTCACAGGCCGGGGCTCATTTCTCAAACTTCACCCTTTACAATTTCCTAAACTTTTATTCCCGTCATTATTACCAACAAGATTTCATTACGTATTTAGAATGTAAACAAGTCTGAGTAATGACGCCCCCACCCCGCCTGTCTCCCTGGAATCATTCCCCGCTGATGGTCTTGCCACTATCTCTGTGTTCATGCAGACACAAAAGTACAAATACGCACACACACACACACACACACAGACAGAAACACGCACACAAATTCACCAAAACTCCCGCAAAGCCCACATGCATGTGTACGCTCACATAAACCGCCCCGTACAACTCAAAGCCAGTCATTTACTGCCACGCGTGCATGTATGCGTTTCTGATAAAAGGGGTGTGGGGGAGAAGGAGAGAGTTTTATACTCAACTCACATAAATCATGTAGAAGAAAAATGAGCAAATGTGCAGGCTAACTCATCTCCTCCCCATCCAGAGAAAATGAAATTCACTGGAATACCTATCAAAACTGCAATCATCCAGAGATAATATCTTCTTTGGTCTATCTGCACTTTCCGATTTAATTTCCTCCATGCCCTTGACATCCAGCGATACCATTAAGATGAAGCACATACAGTAAGGGAGTAGTTCTCACGTTCTGATGTATGAGATCTTGGCGGCTAATGTAATATCATCATTTGAAAATTAATGCCATCTTTCTTTTGTTTGGTGGCGCTTAGTTTTTGGGGAAACACTCGGGCGACTAGAAGAGAGCAAGACGTCGGCAGGGACTCGTGGAGGGGGAAAAAAAACAAGTAATCTGTGCAAAACCAGGGACAAAAAGTAATATTTTGTATTTTGTGAACTCCACCCCCCCTTCTTTCTGTTCTATGCTAGAATGACATGCAATTATGTGTAGGCCTGCCCCAAGTCAGAGGTCACTCAAATTACTCCATCATTTATCTGTGCCGTGGAGATGAGAGAGAAAGCGTGTAGCAACCCCCTAACCCCCATCCTCTTTTATGCTCCCACATCTTCCAAATACCCGACGCACATATCAAATCATGAAATCATTAGTGTAATAAGCATGGAAATCTGTTTGCAGATTATCAGCCCCCCTTCCAAACTACCACCAGCACCCTCCTTTATCTGTCCACTCCTTTATCTTCTTAGTCTAAGAAATCACATTCAAGAGGAAGAAAGACAGACAATGAAATACAAGAGCGCAATAAAAAGACATACATTAAAAAGCCAGTCTTAGCTATAAATTCTCCTCAAACTATCAATTAATTTTCTTACATTCATTTTTTTCAAAATCAACCAATGTGCAAATAAAGTGGCGCCAGGTTTGGTCACGGTGTCGATGTGAGTGTGTTGTCCAGGCTTCAGCTGTTGGTCCCGATCTGTCAGTAGGCCAAGTGGGCTATTTGCCTCAGTAAACTCTTCAACTCACCAAGGGATGCTCGGACATCAGCCATCTCCTAAGTGAACCATGCGAGCAACGGGCTGGTGACATCAAAAACATTAAAGCAATGTTCCTAAGCTGCTTTATTCATCAAGTAGGTGTCTAAAATTTGCAAAAAAATAAAAAATAAACCTCAACGCTCTTTGGTTTCTAACATTATTTGGGGATTGCAATATCTTTTATTTCCTAAAACAATATTAAAATATTTTCCCATAGTGAAACTTTTGCTTTTAAAAAGCCCTTTAATGTCAAATGAAAAGACTGTGCGACTTCCACAGCAACACCACAAAATTTGCTCCTCAATTTCCTGTGAAACATGACCTCAACTTAACCTGTGACCACAGACTGACCTGGAAAACCAGACTCCACCGCCACGTCCTGTTCAACCTTCCCTCCCAAGACTGTTGATGCATCTCCTTTAGACCCCCCCCCCAATCCCCAATCCCCGTCCCACTACCACCAGTTCTTCCTTTACACCTCCCCGGGCAGTGTGTGTGGTAAAACGATGGGTACAGCTGCTGATTGAGCCAGCAACCCTGATGAGGCTGATTTCTCATGTATTGATTGAGCTGCTGGCTTTTCTTCTCATTCACTCTGAAAAAAGCAGTACATCTGGACTGATTAGCTGCTGTAGGCCACCTCTTCCTCCCCTATCGCAGCATTTCTCCCAGAGCAAGAAATCCGCCTTGATGCTGCTTGTGCTTTGTGTGCTCGAGTGTGCTCGCATGTTAACATGTGTGCGTCCTAAAGCAGAAAGTAACGCAGAGCACTGGGAGCAATTAACTTCAGTCTTTCTCCCCTCCTTGCTACTGATTCTATTCAATCTGGTAAAATATGAAAAAACAAAACAAAACAAACAATACAACAAAACCTCAGACCACACAGAATTTAATTGCCAACTTAATTACTTCACCAGTCATTCACTTAGACACTTAACAGGAGAGAGTAATGTTAGTTTTCATCATGGCAAATTAAGCGCCAGAACAATATAAACAGAAGCTTAACTCTCAGCTACTGACAAAGACAGTAAATAAAACAAGTAATATCTGTAGATGACTATAACTTGAATTAAAAAAAAAAATCAAAGGTCACTACTTGATAGAGGCCAGTTTCAAGGCTGACAGGATAATGTGCCTTTAATACGGTGACACCATGATAAGTGTCGACTTATGGCTGAGGCACCAATCTTAAAAGCAGTACATCAACAGAAAGTTGTAAAAAGCCTGTTTAGAAATCTACAGGGATATGTGGTATCCCTGCAGATTATGGCATTGAGAGAAACTGCATCCGAACAGCCCCGCAACTCCAGCTCCAACAGAGATGAGCTCCATTATTTACAGTTTTCTGTCCCGAATCGTAATCAGAGTCTTGCGCTCCCCAGGCGGCTGCCTACTGGGGTGCAATCTCCCCATAAGCATAAACACACCCATAAATTCAAACGGTCGCTATTCGAAGATCCAAATTCTCTGAGACTTAAATACAGAAAAAAAAAATATAATAATAATAATACTGGTAAATACACAAATGTGTGCTTGCATCTGAATTTTGCTCATGTAAATGTGTAATTTGTAATTCCTTAGTCACCCTGATCAAGATAAAAACAAAGCAATGACTAGTAATTAAATTTGCTCTAAGCAAAATTGATGTAGGCAGTGTGCATTTGTGTTTTGTGTAGTTTTTGACCTTACACCTGCCAAGAGAGTTGGTGCAACACGAGTCTTTCTGAGTAAGATTGTTATTAAAGTCTGCTCTACAGTCATTTACCACTCTTCTGTTGAACTAATTAACATTATTGTACAAATTAGGGCATGACAAATGTAATTCCCCAAATAAGAAGGAGAGAACAGAGGAATGTTGAGGTGTGTGTTTTCAGCAAAATTATCGAATAACAGCCAGCAAGCTGGAGTGGATCTAGGTTGCTTTCTTTTTTTAAATCTGTGAAACTTTGTACTAATTTTTGATTTTAGCCGTACAGCGCATAGAATAAAGCCCTCGCAGAGACATTTACCTGAACTACACACTGACAAGAAATCACTGTAGTCTATTTTAGCTCACATTCTTCCACAAGCGTAGAGGAAAACTAATCTATGCCTGGGATGCAGCCTCTCATAATGTTTGCTTGAATATAACTGCTCATACACATATTGATTAATGCTGTTTATGCATCTAACCTTCTCCTGAATAATTCAAACAACATTTTATGGAGGAGTGCATCAATCACACCTGTAGGCCCACGCCCAGACATCTTCATACCACGAATAGACCATTACAATATGTGTAAAAAATATATTTATTTTATTTAATGCCCGTTTTATTTTAACTCTAAAAAGTGTATGGAAAATAAACAATGTGCTCAATTGTCAATTCTCAATTGCCGGATACACAGGCGCGCATTTGCGCTAAGTTTAATGAGACAACAGTCAAACCCTGGAGGGGAAGAGAGTTTAAAACTGTAATTTACAGCACAGTCTAGAACAGTGGTCTCCAATCCTGGTCCTCGAGGGCCACCATCCTGCATGTTTTACTTGTTTCCCTGCTCCAACACACCTGATTCAGTGGTTAAATCACCTCTTTATGCTCTGCAGAAAGCCTGTTAATCACCCATTGATTCAAATCAGGTGTGTTGGAGCAGATAAACAAGTAAAATATGCAGGATAATGGCCCTCGAGGACCAGGATTGGAGACCACTGGTCTAGAGCTTTTAGGTAACTGGTGTTGGTTTTTTTGTTTTGTTCTATTGAAGGGGGTCCAACCGAAAATGCCACTATGTCAGGTGACTCCTCAGAACCTAACAAGCAGGACACAGTGCTCAAGATTAATAATTATTATTATATGTTATGCCTAACTTGCAACAAAAGGACAAATGTAACACAGGACAGGGCCTTTTCTACTCTACTAACAGTTATGAACGCTATGAAGATCAGTTTTGGAACAATGTTGAAATTTAATTTTAACTTTATATGATCTGCTGTGAACAAAAGGAGAACTACTGAGAACTGTTTGAATTTCGGGGTCAGTCATTTATGTGGCATATTCAGGGTCATTTGCGTAACGCGAGGCGGGGCGGGGCAGGGTGGGTCATTTGCAAAGGGTGCTGGGAGCTGCAGTTTAGTATGCAGGGAGGCAAGGGAGGGAGGGCATGTGACATCCACAGAGAGCAGGACCCTCACTTGACCTCTGTCTATAATTCATCCCGTGGAATATGGGGCACATCAAACATTGGGTTTCTTCCCACCCAAAAAGAGGAGAGAAAACCTTTTCACTTTGTTGCATGGCTCTCTGACCCTGTATTAAAGCGAGCAGCGAGAAAAACCCTGGAAACGTTCGTCATTAAATATTTAGGCCTGTCCCGGGAGATCAGATCCAGCAGGTCTTCGATTCATGGACAGGAGAGGACTGAGAAAAGGCCCCATGCTGACAGAGGGAGCAGCACAAAGAGGGAAACAGGATGTCTGTTCACAGATAACGAATAAACACTTTGCTTTTATGTAAGAATGCACAAACAGGTATGCACACGAGCAAAAACATTCAATTAACCCTAACTATAAGTAAAAACGAGGGTGCGCATTTTATGCAGCACTGAAAATTAATGAAATGCTAATATGTAAGCTGGACCAGGCCCTTGGGAAGGCAGTATCCTCAATCTATCCCTGTTTTTTCCCCATTCTATTTCTCCCTAACTGCAAGACGCAACTATTCAGCTCCAATAGTGCTGATTTTGTAAGGAATGTAGACATTAAAGTGTTTGTGTTTGTGTGCAGAATAGAACTTACCAGATGTTCTAATCCACTTTTAATGTTCTCGGCATCCCTGAAACACAACAATGCTGTAAATGAAGTGTCAACACAAAATCTCATTTAATGAAAGCAGAACAAACTGTATTAGGTGTGCTTTTCTCAATTAATTTCTCAACAATTTAGAGCAGCAAAATGAAAGACCACATAAGATTGTTTTTAATTAACACAAACACACACACACACACAAGAAAATGTGTAAATTTGAAAAGCTCCCTAACAGATTTCTTTCTTTTGCCTCTTTTTGCTTGGTGATAAACTGTTTGAATAATCACCTGAATACCTAACTAGCTCAGCAGATTATTTTTCTGCTAATCCATTAGTCAGCTATTTATTTTAGCGTCAACTAATGTGCAATGTATAATCCTTAATTAAAATAATCAGGGGAAATGATCTAAATGATATCAAAGAGGCTTTTAGTAATCAAAAGGACAAAAACACACTAAGGATTGAGCCTAACTGTTAACCTTTCGGGCTGAAATGCAGTGAGCATTTCTACACTTTTGCATCTAAACTAGACAAAGGTTAACTAATATTGTCGCCACACTGCTGGCAGTCATAACAATAATTTCCAACAACAAAGGAAGAGCTGGGAGCTTATTATCTGTGAATTAATTTGAAAAAAAAAAAAAAAAAAAGTGTGCATGAATATCGGGGTAGCAACAGCAGAGCGGCGAGCCGAGGAAGTGGAGGATGAGTGGGGAGCAGGCTGTTTTAAAAAGAGCAAATTGGCAGTAAATAATAGATGCAATTTTGGCACATTTCAAATTTGCAGCAGTGAAAATCAAAAGATCAAGAGAACACAAACAGCCCCCGTCTCCGATCCCAGCACCCCTCGTCCAACTCTGGCCTCCATTACTGACAACTCCACCCAGGCTGTGGCATTTTACCGTGTGGTGTGTGTGTGTTTGTGCTGTGTGTCTGTGCTGAGAGGGAGGAAGGCTTATCGACAGGCTTCAGTTGCTAATGCAGCTGGCAGCATCATGGTGTAAATCTACACCATCTCTAAAATTACATACTGTCTAATCTATCCCAACTCCCTCTCCCTCTGTTCTTCTATCCATCCATCCATCCTACAGGGCATGTCCCATACCCAGTTTTAACCACAAACATATGCCATTCCCACATCCTCAGCCTTTCTAAATAACGCTATGAAGAAGGGGCAGAAATGTCAAACAGAAATATAAAAAAGTACAAAAGAAAGCCAACGAAATTATGTTTGCTTGTTTACTCTGTGCTCTGTCAGTAAGCCACAAGAAGACAAGTCAACCACTTAAGGCAAACTTCATCTAGCTGTAATTACATTACATTCTGACAAACACTCCGCCACATTCATTATACATGACGGGCGCCCAGCAACCAGACAGCAAGACATTTGTTACCGTGGTGACAGTGTGTGTAATCCGCTAATGAAGCGCAATTAGTGAGAAACAATCTAACACAGGGGAGACGCAGCGCTCGATCCCTCCTCCTCTACTCATTCCCTTTCTTTTTTTCCCCCCTTTTCATCTCATTCCTCATGCTCATTTTAACAATCCCATCTTTTTTCCCTCTCTTCCTTTTTTTTTCCTAATTCAACTTTTATTAAGCTCTTCACATACATTTAATCTTCCACTCTTTCATCTGTTGTTCTGACTTCATCAAGGGCAAGCTGTCCAGGGCTGTCCGCACCGGGGCCGAGGGGATCGCTTTATCCATTAGACACACTGAGCTAACACACACACACACACACATACACCATTTTACATCCTCATCTCTCTTTTCAAAACATCATATAATCTACCGAGGTCTTTAGGGACTGAGTTTTCCTCTTCCCCTATCTCTCTGTCTTCCCTCTTTGCACTCTGTGTCTTTAACGCAGAGGCAGCATCGATTTCTGAATTACGCCACAATATTAAATAATTAATATACTTGCCATGATTGATGTTTTGCATTAGGCCAATATTAGGTTATCAATCAAAATCCACTTGGTTTAATGTAATAATATTGAAAATGTGTCAGTGCCTGTTCATCCAATTTGTAGTGGATGCAGGCCAGATAGTAATGGTGGTGTAGCACAAGGCCTCAGAGACACTATGGCCTGCTTACTACAACCACAGGAACACATTATAGCCCCAGCGCACAGTAGGAAAGAAGGGGTGGGGGGGTCTTGTGACAGAAAGCGACATGAAGAGCCGACATGGAAAGACAAGGGTGAAGCCAGCACACTGATTTCTAACATACTGGGAGAGGCTTGACATGTTTGGAAAGTGTGGCATTTACAGGCTATATTTTAGTTGGAACTATCATTAAAGCAAATTTGTGAACATTGAACACTTATTATCTTCATAATAACATAATTTCGCTGAGGTAAAAATAATAATATTAATAATACATCTCAGGTTGCAAGAGCTTGTGGTCATTTTAGGCTCATTAATCAGCAGCTAAAAATAAATAAGTTAAAAGTAAGATGCTGCATCTGAAGTTGTGTTTTTACAAATTTCCTCAGTCCATGACATTTTCAAGCAAGATTGTTTTACTTACTTATGCATTTATTTGTCTAAAAAAAAATCCTGGCAAGTCTCTTGTTCCTTTGAAAGATAATGTAGCTGACTTTCTATTTATGTTACGAACGTACATCAGTCAGCTATAACATTATAAGAAAAACAGGTGAACTACTAAAGGCTATGTGATCATATTGGCACCTGGCAGAAGGCAGGACATATTAGGAAGTGAGTGAACAGCAGCAGAAGAGCATGAACAAACATAGAGGTCAAATTGTAATGGCTAGAAAGCTCTGTCATTGTATCCCAACAGCTGCAGGCCTTGAGTGATGTTCCTGGTCTGTAGGGGTCAAGAGACCCAAATAAAATGGGTCCAAGGAAGGAAAACCAGTGAGCCAGTGACAATGTCATGGTAGGAGAAGGCTCACTGATACAGGGTTTTGATCCAGTAGAAAAACTACCATAGCTCAAATGGCTAAAGTTAATAGTAGTTGGAATATAGGGAAAGGTCTCTGATCACACAATGCATTTCAGCGTGATACCAACAATCTGGTCACACTTACAATACTAACTCATGACCATAAGTGTTTATATTGGAAAAGTGAACGTCAGACAAGAACCACTGAGCACTGGAGGAAGGCGTCCTGGTTTGAAGAATTGCATTTTATTTTTTACGTAACATGAATTGCCAATTTTTATGCTGTAGGAGGATAGCAAGTTTTGTACTGCTATGGGCAATAATTTGCTCAAAAACCCGTAGTCTTGTTATTCCTGGGGATGTTAGTTTCATACAAAACAGTAACCTATACAATCTTTCTCACCAAACTCTGCCCTTTGTGAAAATGGTAATTCATGAGCACAGAGGCCTCTTTCAACATGATAAAATGTTATGCCTAAAATAATAGTTCAATAATGGTTTGAGGAACATGACAATTAGATGAGGCCTGGATTTTATGTAAAACTTCTCCAGATCTTAGTCCAACTGAGCATCTGTGGGACTTGCTAGACAATCAAGTGCAACATAAGAAGGTCCCACTTCACAATTTACAGGACTTCAAGGATCTGCTGATGACTTCATATCAGATACAGCAAATCTTTAGGGATGAAGTAAGCGCCTCAATGGTTCAGGGCATTTGTAGCCACAAAACTGAACCTGAAATCAATAAGGTAGAGTATTATTCAATACACAAGAACAATCCTAAAATGCAATAAGCAATCAAAAGTCACTATGCCTTGAAAATTTTAAAAACCTGCATTCAGTGCTCTAGAGAAAGCATCTCTAAGTTTAAGGAATTTGTCCAAAGTAAAAATTAAAAGTTTTCTGGTCAGGTTGTTTGTCAAGTATGATTTGTCTACAATATTTTGCATGGCAAGGACCTTAAAGATGAAAATCTAAAAAAAAAAAAAAAAAAATCAACTTTTGACTATCTCATGTTTCACGCTTACCTCTTTTTCCCTTCGAAAAAAAGCTACAAACCAGCAAGACAGAGAGCCTGACAGAAAATGGCAAGTGAGCAAGGGAGGACAGAGACAAAGAGTAATGTACTGCTGTTCCAGGAAACAGTAATTAGTTATCTGTGGTCAATTAAGTTAACCTGGACAAACAAGTGTGAGTGTTAAAGTGAGCCTTGGCAAGGTCAATACTGACCAATTTAACATGGTCGCTGGATCCATCACACTGTCTACACTCTGCTGCTTTCTTATTCCAGCTCCTTTTCCCTCCCTCGCCTGTCCTGCTGTTATCCACTCCAATACTTTTTCTTCTTGTCGACTCTTTACCGCATTCTCTCTGCCGCCATCATTCACGGTGCATGTTCCATTTCAGTGTCCAAACCCTTTTTTTGTCTCTTGTTCTCTAATGACAATTTTTAAGCTGTTGCCTCATCTTACCTCTTCTCTTTCTATCTTTCCTCGCCTGTCATTTTTGCCCTCTTTCAATCACCAGGCTGCCTCTTCTTTTCTTCCCTGTCACTCCACCGAACCCCTCACCCTCGCAAGCCCGTGCACTCCTGCTAGCAGACAATTAATTACAGAGCCAGCGCCAGATGAGTTGTCATTTGTGGTCAAGTTTCTAATAATTGCATTAGATTTTCAGGTTCCTTTATGATGCCCTCCCCTTCTTTCCCCTCACCCTCTCTATTATTTTTCTATTCCTCTCTTTAGTTGAACCACCTCAGCCCCCCCTCCCCACCCCTTGACACGGCAGAGATGAATCTTTAGTCAGTCAATGGAGGCGACAGAGGGACTTAAAATGCAGAGGCAGTCATTTGATTTCCAGCTAACAGAGCTGCCCATTAGCCCGGCACTCATCAGCCATGCATTACCTCTCAGACCTGCTGTCCTAAAAGAGAAAGCTTTAACCCTTTCACTGTCCACTACTGGACAGTTTTAACATGCAGGAATACTTTGACAGTCTCCTGTAGGAAAACGCTAGAACTTCTTCTCAAAGCCATGCCAGTGCTGAAGCAACAAAAAGGTGTGTTCATAGTGAATCCTAATCATGATTACAATAGTTTTTTTTATTGTTTGAATCTGGTTAAATAACTGCCAATAAAATGAATAACAAAACAAAGTAAAACACCAACAGGTGTCTGTAGTAGCTTTATCCAACTGTGTTTAAAGAGTTTGATTTTTTTTTTAATTGCAACAAATTCTAACAAACATGTTACCCTTGATTTCAAAGATTCCCATAAAAATAAAAGGACATATAAACATACTATTGCTAAAAACCTAACTGCACTCCCATGATGTGAATTACCAACATTAACTTTAATTCTGACAGGCCTCAGTTTATATTAGGATTGGCTTAATGTTTTTAATCAATAAATGTAATTGCTTGTACCTAAATATATCTGTTCTCTAGGAATGTTAGAAAAAGAAGTAATAAATGCTTAACATTTTTTTCTAAATTTCTAAACATTCATTTAACATCACATTAAAAATTGAGCTTTGTAACAAGCAGAACTATAGTATTGAACGGTTAATAAGAAAACAAATATAAATGGGTTTTACTGTTTAAAAATGATTTAGAAATTCCAACAAGTTTTATTAAACATATCTTTAGTGGAGCTATATTAGACCACACATCTTTTCACGAGAAATGTTGTTGGTTATGTTCCCTTTTCCTCTTAAGAATCAATTTTTCTGGGTTTTTCTTTGCTACAAAATTAATTTTCACCCTTCAGCAGCCTCTCAGCCCTCAACCTGATATCAGAGAGAGATAGTGTGAAGAGGACCAGAAGAGAGCAGCTAAGGAAGACAGGACACTGCAGCACTGCAAAAGAGACATCATTTATAAGTGTGTGTGTGTTGGGGGGGTGTAAGAGAGAGAGACAGTGTGTGCATCCCATTTGCCACAGTTGCATGCCTTGTCAAGCGTGTCATTGAGCATTCATATGTTGTTTGACTGCTGATAGAATGGCAGGCATATTTATTAAAGAGTCAATGTGATGGGGACACATTTACACTCAAATAGGACACACAATCCACTAACACACAGTCTACATCAGTGACATCTGCCTGTTTAACTACTAGAAGGCAAAAGCTTGATATTGAGCAACTGAAGAACAGGAAGGCGCACACACATGCACACACACACACAAAATAATACCCAGGAACAGCTTTCCCCCAGGCCTGATTGCCATCTCCATAGCCCCTTTTTAACAGAGCTGCCAATTGAAATTGAAATTGTATTCTTGTATGTGCTATCAGAGCCCCCTCTCAGGGTTTTATACAGCTAAGGGGACGTTAGAGGGACACACTCACAGACTGACACGAAGGGATAATGCAAGGGTAAGTCAGGAGCTGTCACTCCTCTATGCAGAACACATAAGGGGGAACAAAAACTTATCGTTCCATGCTTTCTGTGTATTTTCACATTCATACAGACACACACACAGGCATTACATCTGGGGGTGAACAAGCTAGCCCTCTTCTTAGTGGAGAGGGTTTTACTTTAGCATAATCCCAAAATGGTAGAAAGCAGTCCATTAAAAAGGGGGGTAACAAATTCAGCCCTTTATGTTTCTCAGAGGCAGGCTGAGGTGCAGTCAATAAAAAAGTCAGGAGAGGAATAATAAGAATGAAAGAAGCCGATTTATAACTGCTTCTTTTGCTCTCCAAAACGAACACACACACTCACCTGTTCATGCAGGATTGATACTTGCCACATGTACATGATCAGCGCTAAAGTTGTAGATTACTGTAGCCCCCATCATCAGTACATTACACTGAGATACTTTTAGCACAAGTGCAAACAAGTATACTTTATTTCCAAACTTCAACCAGCTAGTTTGCTTAAAACAAAATACTGTGAATAAATTTATGAGCAACAATTTGAGGTGTCATAATTGTAAAATCATAATTTACAATGAAAAAAAATAGAATGCACACTATATTTTTTTATTGCAATAAACCGTTTTAAATTGTCATGTATCTAACATTCTGCCAGTCGTTATTTTGACCTTAAAGCAGTGGATCAGATTTTCTGAAGTTCAATTTTGACAGAATTAACGAGTTATTGGCTAATCTGAGCAGGACCATGTCCAAAGTAGACTGCTGCCATCTTGAACTGACTCCAATCTGAGAAAAATTCAAAGCAGTTGATGCAATTTTTATTTACAATTTTGCGTTACACAATTATTATAGTAGAAAGCTTATGATATTCCTGCCATAAGTGCTCCAGGATACACCAAAAGTGCTCTAGCTAGCTGCTGTCACAGCAAATAACTGTATGTAAATAATCACATATAGCAATGTAAACATTAAGAAAATAGCATTTGCATAAAAATATTTGAGACTGGAGTTGTTTTAGGATGTCAGCAATCAACTTGGATCTTGTCCACGATCACACTAGCCATTAGCTCATCAATCCTGTGAAAATTAAGTTCTATTTCCCCAAATTGTGTTCATTCAAAGGGTTATCAACAACAGGTACAATAGGAACTGATCATAACTTTTCGAGCAAAAAACTATTTCAAAAGAACTAAACTATCACTTTAACTTGGAGTACAAGTAGGCCTACTTCTTCAGTCTGAACAACCGTCTACTCCTCTTTTTGAGATGCAGAAATACTGAACAGACACAGAAACACTCAAACAAATGTGCTCTGAATAAAGTAAGATTTATCATTCCCAGTGGAGAAACTATATCTCCTTTCCCTATGTATACGTCCAAATTCAGTGTTGAGAGTTAACTAAGTGCCGAGGCCAAGTTTTAAAGAAAACTTCATTTTTGTGTGTAACAAAAAGGGGGAGAGAGAGGGTCAAAGGTGGAAAGAAAAAGGAAAAAGGGAGACACAGAGAGCAATCAATTTCCCTGTGGTTTTCCTCAATAGCAGGCGGTCCTTTTCATGCCTCCCTATTATAATCCATCTTAATCAAAGAAATATCTCTCCATTATTGAGGGTGAAACAATGCCACTCCACAACATTTCTGCCTGCTCCAAAACTATGTAGATTGCAGTAGTGGTACACAAAGAATGAAGCCCGGTGCTTTACGGCAGGAGGGACGCCTGTGTTAAAGTCACATGTGGAAATCTTTTGGCTCTCCTCGCAGCCCCAGAAAAACTGATGGGAAACAATGGCAGCCCGGCACAGCATCTGTCATGGCACAATATAAAAAGATGATCTTGGCACTGAATGGACACACACACACACACACACACAGAAAAAAAAAAGGAAAAAGAACACAAGAAAGGGAGGAAGACGGCGAGGGGAACGGAGGGGAGGGGAAGGGGAGGGCCGGGCGACGGGGTAATTCATTTGCAAATCAGGCCCTGGTGCTCAGGTCTATTTCAAGCTGCCAGTGGGTGCCAGGAGTTAACAAGGTAATCAGTTTCAATCCTGCCCTTCAATTGTACATCACACCCTCATCCAGAGAATACACAGTCCTTTTTAGAAAGGTAGACAGGGAAATAGCAATCCGGCTGCTGCTGGCAGCACACACAATTCACATACATAGAAATGAAGTTAAGTTATTAATAGCCATATATCAAGAACATGTGCTAACAAGCAACTGTACACAGATAAGTACAGTCAAAATAAGTCTGACTGATTGATCAAGACACTTTGATTGCTTGTGGTGTTTAACCAGGCAAAAACTAAATTTTACTCGTTTCAGGCTATGAAATGAGCTAATTTTCTGAATGTTGTAGTGATTTAAAAGCCATTTCATCCCTGTGGTTTAATTTATCAACAATTTACTCAAGAGATTAGTGAGAAATATGATTAAATGTGTGTGTTTGTTCTCTCCAGTATTTCAAATCACTGCATTCAAGTTATTGATATAATTATACTAATACTGTATTGTTTCTGCCACCCTTGTTTGTTATACTTAGCTTTCTGCATGGTTTTTTTTTTAAGTCATATGTGAACTGTTCAACTCTTTCATTTCTGTTCTCGCCATCAGTCTGTTAATTTTTACCAAACGAGAAAGTCTTATTAGGGACAATACTCCTCCGAACCTGAAAGTGGTACATGCAGAGCGTTCGAAAGCAAACAGAGCTAAACCTGTTCTAATCCTGTCTTCCTCTTTCTGTATCCCTCTGTTTAGCCTGTGTCAGCTGTAACCGGCTGGCCTGAGAGGCAGTTAGCCCCCGTTAGTCCCTCATCTGCATAATCAATATGACAACCTTATTTTTCTGATGCAAACAGGATTTTACTGCAGAGCTGTTTGTTGGTGTGTGTGTGTGTGTTGAGTGCCCAGTCTGCTCCTGGCCAGCCTCAGTCATGGCCCTTTTTAGCCTTAATTAGATTAGGTGCGATTATCCCAGCTCTACCTTACAAGTGTACAGGCGGGATAAAGTGGCCACAAAGGCCAGCCTGTCACAAGCATTGGGCTCTGGTCTGCAGGTTATCAAGGTCCAGAGAGACACACAGCATACATTGTTATTCATATCATCTACACGCCGTTTTATACTGTGCCTTTTTTTTTTATACTTCTCTTCTTTTTTTTTGCCCCCCTTCTCCTTTTACGTCTGTGGTGTCAAACTGGCGTAATCGCTGGCCGGGGTTAAGTCTGTCTTTTTTCCCCCTCTCTTTCTGTCCATCCATCAGAAAACAAAACAACATCGCCCCAAGCTCTTTGCAGTCTGACCTAGAGGGAGAGATGTCTGGAGAATGCGTGTGCGTCTTTGTGCTTTTTTTTTTTGTTGTTGTTCTGTCGTCAGACTTCTAGAAAAAGTGACACAAAAGGTAAGTAAACCCAGTTCTCACGCTAATGCAAGCTGACAAACTAACACTGCGGGATTCAAAATGCGCACTACAGATGCCATGGAAAACTGGTTAACTCTACATCTTTCATGCAAATAACTATTCCACTGAGAAGACTTGAATGCGGTCTAATTAACTCAACAAAGAGACTTTCTGTTTAAGCTCAGAGTCGCGAAAAACTCAAAAACTTAAAGTGTCACTGAAAGTCTGGCCAGTGTTTAACTCTAAAATCAATTAGATCCTAATTATATCAGCATAAATGTTTGCACAAAAACATTTTCTATTGCTCAAAGGCAAGGATTTTATTGCCAAAAGCATCAAAAACTTGAGCAAATATCAACTTCATATACTGAACGCTAAATAGAAAAAAAATCTTGTAAGATCACATATAAACTTTTCTCAAACACACACTCATTATGCAGCAATTATGGCTCATGTGCCAAAATGTAAGTGCCATAACACTGCGTCCAGCAGCATTATTCAATCTGATTAATATCTGTTTGAAAATTTAACAAGATGATTTGCTACTCGGTTTTATTTTTTGAAATACTCCACCATTTTCCACTGAAACATTTTCCAGGCAGAGCTCAGTGCTGACAGATTTCTCCTGGTCTCCATCACTGAGTGTGTATGTGAAGGGAAAGACTTTCTTTTCTTTTCTTTGCTCTGTTGATTAGACAGCAGTGCCCACGGTATATATACACAAATTGTACATAATTTCCGTGTCGTCAGAATTGGGCATAGAAAGAGACAGAAACTGGGGGGGAGGCAGAGCTACACAAAGAATGAGGGGGAGAAAAAAATTAAAAAAAAAGGCTGGATCATAGTGTGATACCGAGGAAGGAGAAATACAGACTACTTGTCAATTTAGACCAAAATAGGAGAAGCAAAATGAATAACATGATCAAAGCACAAAACCAAAATGGTTCCCCACGAAATATTTAAAACCAGCCTGAACGCTGGTTTGAGTCCTTGACCTTGGCATGGCAATGATCCAACATATAAGTCATCATTAATGTACCCTCGTGTTAATGAAATAAAAGTTGTTCCTGTTTAAAACAAGTCAAAGTTAAACAGCATATTGATTCTGTTTAACGTACATGACATTTATCTCGTATCAGTGCTTTGAACTTTCGATTTTGCTGTTTTGTTTGACAATTCATTCACTTTTGGACACTCGCTGTCTACAGATGTGGACTTTCTTTACGAAACGCAAGTCACATTTTTAGATAGTTGTAATTCAATAGATTGGTTCCAGTTTTTGAAGCTTTTTGTTTAACTTCGGCTACATTTTAAAGAAAACCATTGTACTGTTTTTCCCTATACGCTTCATACAAAGCTTTAGCATTACTTTCAAGATGAATACTCCTCACTTTAATTTCCAAAGATTGATAAAGACTGCATCCACAATTTAAGCTTCGTATCTCACAAAAAACAGTGTATAAAAAAATAATGTGGTTTGGGACTCAGTTTGAGGCCTCAAGTTGAGCGTTTCACTATCTTGGCCTTTTGACCAGGACTTAGAAGTGAAAATTAAGTGACAATCACAACAACTTTCTTATGTTTCTTATCATACAGATATCCCACATCATCCTAATCCATACACTTTTTCAGCATTTGTTTTATTCAAATTGGTGTCAGTATTCACAAAACAAAACTTATACTCATAAACAAGGCAAGAAACTACCAATTAAGATCATACACAATTAAAAATATTTATGAATGTTATAAAACAGATCTATAAAATGTCCCATCATAATAGCTGCAATAAGAGTCATCCACAACGACATTTAACTGAATATAATAATTACAAAAACAAAAGCTCTGTTAAGGATTTTACCCGTGTTGCTTAAAGAATTACAATAGTTTTAGTCAAATAGGTCTTTTATACTTAATCAAGTATTTCAACAAAGATTTTTTTTGTCATTTTATTTAGGTAAAGATTCTAAATCCTTTTAAAATCTCTGTATATCAATTCTGAAGGACACATCTTGTGATAATTGGAGATTTTATTTTTTTAATCCAACCAAAAAACCCACTAAAAGCACAGCTAATTCATTACAAACAAATTCAGACTACGTATGTCCTACAAGCAAACAAGTGTACGTTTGAAAAGACTCGGCTGGTGTCTGTGTGTGCCAGGGAAAATAAGTAAAAGGTAAAATGGAATAACTCCATTAGAGAACCACAAGGACTAGACGGGCGAAAGAG
The DNA here is from genome assembly GCF_001649575.2 of Kryptolebias marmoratus. Lineage (NCBI taxonomy): Eukaryota > Metazoa > Chordata > Actinopteri > Cyprinodontiformes > Rivulidae > Kryptolebias > Kryptolebias marmoratus. The sequence continues at coordinate 12,897,172 of NC_051431.1, read as the reverse complement.
CAAGACAGAGCACATGAGAGTAAGGGTGAGCAAGACATTAGTTCAAATGAATTAAACATTGGCTGAGAGATCAAAACTTCGGCTGTAAAAGTGGCGGACTAAATGGCCAGGAAGCGAGGGAGGAAAAGAGAGGGCTTCCAAACTTTCCTTCTGCTTTTTAATGTTCAATATAATCTCCGTGAGACGGTCAATGCCAACTCCACCGGGGACACAAATAACCGCTTTCATCCCACAGTCATCGCAATCAATCATAAACTCACTTGTGTGACTGTTAAATACACAGCGAACTGTTTTGTTTCGGCTCATTTCTGTATAAAAGAAAATACTCTGAAAAGGGCAGTCGATTTCAAACGTCCACTGAGAATGATTGTTATATGCGCCTCTCAGGCAATATTTACTTCCACAACTGAGTCATGGTACTTAACTGTATGTCTGAAAAGCTGTTTACCCAGTCTGAGAGAGGTATTCTTGTAATGATCAATGCCATTAGGCAAAATCTGCAAAGCTGTATTTCTGTCTCTGAGCAGCGCAGGTCAAGTGCATAGAGAAAGATACTGTCTGCCAACAGAAAACTCTTTCTTCTCCGTTTTACTTTGTCTGTTCTCTCCAACTAAAAAGAACATCTTTTTCTATAATTTATTCTCGGTGTTAGCCTTTCTCATACAGACTTCAGCCAACACGTTCCTTTGCCTGTGGTGCAGATGAATAAACACAGGAGTCTGGAAAAAATTAAACATTAACAGTTTGTCTCTTTACACATCATTTATCCATAACAATCTTCTCTTTTAACCCCCTTCTCTGCCTTCAACACCACTTTACTTCCTTCAAACCAAACTACCTAGCATCTCCAGAGGGAGACATAAAGAGGGAAATATACTGAGGGCAGAAAAACACATTTTGCCGACAATCATATTTACATAACCCTCCAAAATTGAGGCTGGACTGTCATGTTTGCTGCTCATAACCTGCTGCTTATAATCCTGCCTGCATCCTCCTCTGATCCATAAAGCAGAGCAGCCAGCCACTTCAACAGCAGCCGGGACTCCCACCACCAGCACCTGCTAACGCGGGGCTGTAAAAAGAGGGAGAGGAGAAAGGAAAGAGGAGGAAATAAAAGAGAGGAAGAGGGTAATTGGATTGGAGGATCTTCTATTTGGCCAGGGCTGGTCTCTGTCATCACGCTCCAGGCCTGGCTTCTCTCAGTGCCTACAGCAGGTCTCAAACACATCAACACACAAATGGACACAACACACACACGCGCGCGCAGTCGCTCTAAATATGCAACCCGCACTCAACGGCTACCTGGTTCAGGAGGCAACGTCTCCTGTGCACGGCTCCAGCCTGCAGGGCTCCCAGTGTGTTCTCTGCTCCTGTGTGAGTGTTTGCATACTCCCTTAACAACTCGGTAAATGGTTAAACAGATTACAGAGCGCAGTAAGTGGATTGTCACAGCTCTCTATCGCTCACTCCGAGTGTCTCTCCTGCGAGTATGAGTGGCCAGATTTTTCTCACACACACTGTCAGGACTAAAAACGGAAAAAAAAGGATGTCAGCTTTTGGCTACTTTTACACTTTTTTGACACTTTAATAGTAATACTACAATTAAATATTAAGAAAATTATTTTGTACAAGAAAACAGTCGTTTCAATTTTTAAAAAATAACACGTTTTTGTGGTTCAGGGAATATAATTTTAGCATAAACCATTGATTTAGGCTTCCCAATTGGCTGAAGCAGGCTGGTTAAAACACAGGCTAATCTCCTTTTTGGCCAACAGTACTCGCTGTCCAGACCTGTTGTTAAATCTCAAGAAATTATTGCAAACCATCAATTGGAAAAAATAAACAAATTCAGTCACAATTGCTCGTACCCTTGTTCATGTCGCTGATACTCCACTTGCTCTTCTACCAGCCTTTAAATTGAAAGGTTTAAATAAGTAACCAAAAATGTTACTGACACCTAAACTTTTCCTCCACTTTTTTCAACATGCAGAAAGCACTTCTACCGCTAAATTAGTAATTCCACATTTATAGGACCAATCCAATGGGCATAAATTTTAGAAACTTATCTTAGATGTCAACATCCCGATTTATTAGGGCTGCATGTTTACAGAGAATCGTGTAATTGTTCTAATGTTGTTGAATATTGCAATGACAATAAATCCTTATTTTCCCTACTCCTCTCTTTCTGTCCTGTCACAGCACTTGCTCTGCTTTAGTACCTCAGCATCTTTAAAGGCAGAAAGAATCTATCTGATTGGCCAAGTATAATAATGAAAGTTGGAATAAAACAGCCCATATTTATCGCAGTCTAAGCAGTCCTTTGCGATACTGATGTTGTGCACTGATATTGTATTTGCAATAAATTGTCAATGTATTGCGCAGCCCTTCCATCCATTTATGGTGGATCTTGTGAAACTTGTATTAAGCTAGAATTATGACATTAATTAAGCCATTTTTGCATTAAACTAGAAAGTGCACAGAGCCAGCTAAGACAAACAGTAAAACAGTTTTTTTCTATAAATACACTGGTCTACCAATGATCTCAAACTATTTTTTGGTTTTTAGTATAAATGGTTAGACATTTATTTTAGATCACAAGGTTGTTTTCCATTTACTCTAAATTTATTTTTGTGTGGGGGAAAAAACAAACACAAAACAAACAAACAAAAAAAAACATCTAATGATTGCATACAGCCATAGGCCACAAACTACTACAGCTGCACCCCTCAGTATATGCATGTGTTTTCCTATTGGGACCTGAGTGTGTGTGTTTGTGTGTGCTGTCCACCCTTTTCAGGTAGGCATCACTCCTCCTCCACTAACCCAGACCCCCCCTCCACTATACACATGCATCCCACTCTGCGTTAGCCTCACACACATATCTTCTTCCTCCTGGCCACTGAGCTCCCCCTCTCCTTAAAAGCACACACAAATAAAACACACACTTACAGCTCATTGATTTAAGTCAATGTGAGTGTATCCTAACCTTCCGAGGACGGCGTTTGAAGTCTCTTTTACCTCCCCAGACCCACTCCCAGTGCCAGACACAGCCTAGAGTCCTGCAACACACAGCAGCCAGTGGTCCCATCCACACCACCCATACACACATTCCCAGCAGGCCGAGAGGCTGCCGCAGGCAGGAGCTACATACAAACACACACAAACCCCACTTACTTTCTCTGTGTATTATCAAAACTAATGAGCTGATAGATGTTCTACAGAGGCAAAAAAGCAGACAATCATTTCCTCAGAGCAAGGCAAGAAGGGAGAGAAAAATCAACAAAACTAAGTGCAAATGTGCCTATGTGCTTGGATGTTGAGTCTTGTTTTATTTTTCCTGCCTCACAGCATCTAGCCTTCCAGAGGTTAAAGCTGAGTGATGGAGAAAAACTAACCAAACTCTGGGCTGCTGGTCCTAATGGGACCTCTGCAGTGAGAGCAATTATCAAACAATCACATTCACGGAGACATTCTGCAATCAGTGGGTTGGTGAGCACAAATCTTTAAATCTCAGAAAAAAAACACTACATAGGTGTAAAACTATCATTTTGTCCAAATTTGACATTTTTTAGAATTTCAGCTTCTCTGTAGCAAGGGAAAAAAAATTTGAAGACTGAAGGTAACATTATTTTGAAGTATTGCCATTCCCCCTGTTTGCCAAAGTTCTGAACAAAAACACACAATTTTGGCTCAATATTTTTTTAAATGATGAGCTTAGAATCTTTATTGTGTTTGCTAAAGTCTATTAGAATTGAGTTGACTCCAATAATTAGTCATTTGCTGATGTATCCAATTACTGTTTTCTGGGAGTTTTGAAAACCTGTTCACTGGTTCATGAGACATTTTTGTTGACAGACAAACACACAGGCAAAGAAAACTACATGATCACCCTCCTTTCACAGTGGTGAGCAATAATTATTTCTTAAACAAAGAACTGAACATGAGACTTTAATAAAAGATTTTTGCTTTTTAATTTCTTTAATCCTTAACTCATAACAGTTACTGTTTTGCATGTGTGGAAACACTGCGGCTTTCTGCTGCAATAAGAAGTCCTCACTTCCCACCTTCTGCTCATTTCTCATCCAGCTGATCCTGAAATGGGTAAGATGGACCACTGCACTCCTGTGACCCATCACAGACAAGGAGATCAGCCTAATTGGACAGACCTCGCTGATTTAGGACGTGAAGTGAGAGAGACTGCTCACATTTTTCTACTACCACGATGATTTGCTACAGAGGAAAGAGCCTGACACTGCCCCAAGGAAAAAGGTGAACACTTCTTCTGAAACCACAAAAATTATTTAATGAAGCAGTGCAGCAGGCGGAGAGGGATGGATATGGAAGAGAAAAGAAGAAGAGTGAGATTAAGTATGCCTGTGTGTATGTGTGTGGTAAAAAAAAAAAGAGAGCCCTGACCGTTTTCCTTTCATAGTATAACAAATTTCTTCAAGCTTAATTAAAACCAGAGCCACTACAACAATTAATAATACAAAACATTGTTATGTTGAAAGCAACATTCTAATTACATGCACTTTAATATAAATGTTTATTAGAATTTAATCAGGATCACATCCAATGAAGCTGCAAATTTATGTCAGAAAGTCAGTTTGTTCAGCTCACAACTACACAAACCAGAAAAAAAAAAACAGGCACTATAGAGAAAAATATAAACAAAATTATTCTGCAATGCATTTACTTTCTCTGGAAATATAAAGAGGTGATTTTTTTTTTTTGGTGTAAATCTGATCTACAGACTTTGCTCACAAACCTGCATAAACACACACACACACACACACAGACACACACAACCCTACAATCACCCACTTACCCTTTGCCACTGGTGAAAGGCAACAAGATCTCTTTACAACAGCTCGTCTTTTTCAATAAATTTTGCATGAAAACATGCCGCTGGAGCACCAAGTTGCCTGCTGTCACACTAGAGGAGTCTTAAATGTTTAATGACAACAACACCAAACACATGTGCGCACACATAGAGTCAGTGTCAGGGTGCCGCTCTGAGGGGCCCCTTTTTCATCCTGACAGGCACTATAAAGCTCCTGAGCCTCTTCTTTGCCCCACCCTGCCATCAGCATCACACTGCCACGCTTCCCTCCCTTCATCCAGGAAGAAAACCTGGATGTAAATGAAATTAGAGTGTAAAAATATGTGCATTTTCATGTTGTTGGCTCCAAAGAGAGAAGATCTTATAGAGAGCCTGCCTCCATCACCATTAAGACAAGTAGATAGTCGAAGAAAAATGTTCTTTAATAAAGCTCTTCTTTCTTTCTCCCGTGGAAGACAGAACTTGTACAAACACCTATACTCCACTCAAAACATCTGGGAAATAACAGTAAAATCAACTGTCAAGCAGGTTTTACAAAATAATTTGAATAAACCGAATCAACATTAAACGGATCACCTATTTCTGACTTTCTGCAGAAGACTGTGTTTAGTGATTTCCTGATAATGTTTAGTTAACCCTAAAATGCTCATTTAACTGTAACTACTCAAATATATGGTCAAGTAACTATACTTCAGGAAAAAAAATATTGAAACATTGAGGAACACGGCACAGAAAACAAGATGTTGACTGATTAAGAATCTGCACCTAAAGAACCACCTGAAAATATGTGCCTGACATTACAGGCCCCTCCCAAAGGTTTTATGTCAATGATCTAGCAATCTGAGGTGTTTGGTGGTAAAGTTGTGTCTAATTATAGGGAAGGGCAACCCTGGTCCTGGAGAGCCACTATCCTGTACTTTTTCCGTTAATCACCCACTGATTCAAATCAGGTGTGTTGGAGCAGAGAGACAAGTAAAACATGCAGGATGGTGGCCCTCGAGGACCAGGATTGCCCAACCCTGGTCTAACAGATTTAAGTCGCTCCACATGTCATCTATGAAGGTTTAACCAAACTGGAAAACTAGGTTTCACTACAGACAGTTTGAAATGTATGAACACTGCCACAGGTGAAAATGCAAACACACAAACCAGCAGACAGAAATGCACACAGACCCGCTAAAGCAGGGTCAGAGATAAAGAAAAAAAGATCTGTATCAATGCTAAAGGATATTGAAGCCCTAATAAGAAAATAGATATAGTCTGCTGGCCTTACATTTCACTGTTAGCTTTATTTGTTTTCCTGATAGTGATCTAAGAAAGGCAATAACTTAAAATAAATTGAACACTTTTCCTTTAAAAGTAAACCTCTGTGCTGTGTTTGCTCAGAGAAAACTGAAGCCTTGATGTTTTTGCAGAGGGTCCCTTATTGAGCAAAAACATTAACGCTGACTATTTTCTTGTCTTTATTTAACCAGAAAGGTCTAATTGAGATACAACATCACTACATCCTGAAGGAAAACCTTTGACTGAAGCAACAAAGTATGAGTGTGGATTAAGTTTACCCAGTGATCTTAAGTCTCTTAAAAAGATGTGTAGACCAGATGCTGGCCTGCGTCACTCTTGGGATCCAGGGTTTGATATGTACATCTGTGCTATTTCATATGACAGACAACTACTGGATACCAGCATTATTACAGTAGCCTCCCATAACATTAGAGAATTACCTCTCGGGGAGGGATTGAGGATGCTTTTCCGATATAAGCAAAGAAATGCCACTAAGGTAGTTATAAACGCACCAGAGCGTACAGCTGTTAAGTATCCACCGCACTAAACCTGATCCTAGTCTGTATTACAGTCATCATAGGCCACAAACTTGCAAATAAGAATGCCAACTTTTCTTTCTTCAATAACAGGTTCTTAGTATTACTTTTTTTCCCTGGCACGGGCAACCAAGACACAGAAGGTGCAAAAGATCTTGTTATGTTCTCTGGACTTATTGCAACTGGTTCCAGAGGGAGAAAATAAGTCAGGCAGCATCTGGTGACCAAAACATTATCACAAACTGAACCTGCGCAGCACGTCCACTGACCATCTATTTGTATTCCACTATGACGTTTTCTCTTTCAGCAGGGAATTGTATGACATTACAATGTTTGATTGCGGAGGGGAAAAAAAAGGAGATGATGGAGTGATGGATGGGTGGATGGAGAAACTGACACTGGGCTCCAGATTTGTATGTGTATAACAGCAATCAACATATTCTGCTCCGTGCAGTAGATATGGTCATGAACTTATCACTTACCCCTTCTTCTCTGACTTGTCTTTACTCCTGTCCTTGTCCCTGTCTTTATTTCTGTCTCTTCCCTTGTCTCGTTCCTTGTCTTTCTCCCTCTCCCGGTCGCGGCCCTTACGACGGTTTCTGTCTCTGCTGCGGCTGCGGCTCCTTTTCCGGCTGTGGCTTGCTCGGCGGCTTCGGCTTCCGCTTCCACTGCGAGACCTCCTGTGGTGAGGATGGAGGTGACAAGACGATGGAGATTACAGCTTTTGAATCTCTTATCAAATATGTTATTGTCCTGAAAGTATGACTTTTCAGTCAAATCGACCTTCTTTTTGCCATAGTAATCTTTCATTTAACTGTCATTTATGAATAAGAATGGCAACAGTATCAAAAAACAGAAACAGGAATTCTAAGTGTAACATTCCCACTAAGGAAACCACATTCTTTGGGTGCAGAAAAGAGTAGCTGATTCATTCTTTGTTGATTGTAAAATTCTATAATGAAAATGTCACAACAAACAAGTGTCAGCTCATACAAAACATCTAAACTTGAGTAAAAACAAAAGGTCAAAATAGAACATCTATATCAGCATATTGAGGTAGGGTTTTTTTTTGAGTAAATAACATATTAAAACTGATTTTTTAAATGGAAAGACCTTAAAAAAAATCAAATCTACTGTAAAAGTCAACGACAAACAAGATTAACTTGGTCTAGATTGTGACTTTAAATTATAACATAAAAACAATGTAATGTTTGCATCCTGTAAACCAAAACAAAAAGGAAAGGGAAAAAAAAAACTCACTGTGATTAAATTTCCCAGGAGTAGAAAGGTTCATCTTTCATTGGGCGTAATAATAGTTATATACAAACCAATACACCATAAAACACACACACACAGAAATTGAGCCAATTAGAGGTTGGCTCAGAGGAAGACCTGTCCTCGGTATTGATCCTGACACTGCCCCTCTGGTCTCCAAAAGATTTACAGTGGAAGATTTACTTTGTTAGCCATGACACACAAAGATTAGCACTCTGATTTAAACACCAAGAAAAAGCTAATTCAAAGTGCAACTTATTTCTCAATGCGCTCTACTCATCTTATAAACCCAATTATGTGTCACAACACATAATACCAACATGCTCTACAAAGATGTGTGTGTGTGTGTCTGCATTCTGTGTGACGAGCATATCTGTGTGTGTATGAGGGGAAGGGGGGGCATGATTTGTAGCCCCAGTAGAAATCGGCAGCTGAGATGCCGTTATTTTCCATCATCTATCATTTTATTGATTTGTCTATAAAAACAGTCAAACCTGCTGTCCATGAGCTTTATTGCTTTCCCCCCTTTATTAGTTTGCAGTTTGGGACATCCAGAGCTGTCTCTCTCCCAACAGAAAACTAATCATTTTCTTCAGACACCTGTCACCAACCTAACAGACAACACTCCGACAACTGTTGCAATCAATTAGGCTTGGGCGATCCTGATCACTGGAGAGTCACTGCACCATGCCAAAGTCTCTCCATAAAAGGGATCTCAGTCAAAAGGCAAACGAGAGAAAGAAAACACTATCCTAGATTTATTTTTTCAGCACCATTGAGGTGCAGCTGACAGAGAGCATATTTCTTTTTAAATTGAGGTCTTCAAATGACTAACATCTTTGAGATACTTCATACCTAATCCATTTCAAATGTTGAGCTTGAAATGTATGCTTAAACTGCAAAACTCTAATGAAATATAAAAGTGGGGCAGCTCCTCAAATGACCACTAAAGGCCAATCCAAAATGGGAATCTGTGTTAAAATGTTCAACTTGAAGAACAATTAAACATGTTTACAAGGTGCACTGAAGAGTCAAGTCAGTTTATGATGCCAGAAATCAGAACACAAGGAATCTTGCCTTCAACCCAGCTTTTATAAAGAACTGGAGAGTTTGTTTCAACTATTGAGGGAATCACACTGCTTGGAGTCTCTGGGAAATTCTACTCTAAGGTGTTAAAAAGGAACCATCAACCAATTGTTGAAACCCGACTTAACGAGAAGCACTGTTTTTTATTCGGGTCATGAAACAGTGGACCAAATCTTTACCCATGCTGAGTGGGTCACAGAAGTTTGATAGCCCAATCCACAAGTGTTTTGTGGATCTGAAAATAGTTTACAATCATGTCCCCTGAGACATTTTGTGGAGGGTCTTACTGGAGTATAGGGTGCACCTTTACAGGATATCAGTCCCCGTATAACCAAAGCGCGAGCTATGTCCACAATCTCGAAGCAAAGTTGAACTTGTTCCAGGTGCAGGTTGGACTCCACCAGGGCTGCTTTTTTTCTTTGATCCTGTTTGTGGTGCTCATGGACAGGATCTTAAAGTGTAGTCACTGAAATCCTGATTCTGTTGGTCTAAAAACCATGACCGTCAGTCCTCAGTGGAGTACTCCACAGCTAAGTGAGAAGGGGCTGGTTTCAGAGTCAGCTCTTCTAAGTCTGAGGCCATCCTCAATCAGAAAACGGTGAAATGCTTCCTGGTTAAGAGTGAGTCTTGGCCTCAAGTGGAGAAGTACAAGTGTCTTGGAGTTTTATTCACAAGTGATGACAGTAAGAAAGACATCGAAGACATGGACAGATGGAACAGTCTGCAGTAATTAGGCCATTGCTTCTGCTGTTGTGGTAAACAAGAGCTGAGACAAAAGACAATACTCTCAATTTACTAATTCATCTATATACCAACCCTTACCCCAACCCATTTAACACTTCATCCTTGGGGTGTCCAAGCTCAGTCTTAGAGACAGGGTAAAGAGCTCCATCATATGGAGGGAGCCCGAGTAGAGCCATTGCTCCTCCAGATTGAAAGCAGACAGCTGAGGTGGTTTGGGCATCTGATTAGGATGTCTCTTAGATGCCTCCCTTTTGATGTTTTCTAGAAATGTCCCAAAGGAGAACACAAGGTAGAACGAAAACCCAGTGAGGTACAGTTGCAGATTCAGATGCACTATATTACTCCTACTGCTAGAAATTGTTTTTGTTCATACAGTAGACAGTTAAATTACTATCAATCCCAGTAGTTACAATGACGCTTTGGTCATCTTAGCAGTTGCATTTGTTAATCTGTAGTATGATTTTTCTGAGTACATCCTCACTTACTGCATTCTGCAGAGCCCACACTGTGACAGCCACTTAAAAAAATTATAGTACATAAATACCTAAAAGAATCTGATTCAAAGTTATATGTGAAAGTGGTCTAAGGATAGAAAATTACCTTGAAAAAACAAATAACAAAACCATCAGCATTTTATAAGCTAGAGACAATCCAGCAATGACCCAAACCAGACTTTGGATGTGAGAAACTATGTGTTGACAATGGCTGTGTGTGTTTATAATCATCAGTACATGAGGAAATGCACCAGAACTGCAGTGTTCCGAGCCTACATCCTATATTAACAGCCAAGCAAATTGTGGCCAGAAGCAGAAGATACAATAAACACAGTTTCTTTACCCCTCTCTTTAGTTCTCAGTCTCCCTTCCTTTTCTCCTTCTTATGGCAAAGAAAACAGCCCACTTCTGGGGTGTGCAGCAAATTAAATTTACTGTAGTTAATAGAGTGAGCCTATGCTGCTAAATGTCAATTTTCTGACCAAGTCCTTCCCCTTGGAGAATGATTAGCTAATTTGAGGCTGGGAATAAATGGGCTAATGCAGGACACACACAGATAAACAGCCACAGTTGGACCCCATTCCAAGCTCTTCCCCTGCTTTACATTTTATTGGCTTTATTATCTCCTGGGAAAATGGGTCCCCCTATGACCTAAACATATTTTCATTTCTAATAAAAGGCCCTTGCTGGGTGCCCCCACGTGTAACTCACCCACATACGCACGCCCCCTCACAGCCTCCTTCCTCCATTCGTCCCTCGTTTCATCGTCCAATCCATTATATCGGAGCTCTGCAATTGGCTGGGACTATTTTCCTGGTGAATTATCAATAGAGTAATTATGCTCCATGTTGGGAGCTGGGCTGAAGCTTATCGCCGCTGACCTCCCACTGCGTGCTGGGATATGATCCCTCACCACAACCCATTGGGGTAATTATGTGTCCGGGTGTGAAGCTGGATGGTGTGTTACCTTTATCTGTATTCTATTTCTGTTTTCACTGAAATTTGGACATTAATGGCAGCTACGCGATACCACTAGTGTCAGATACAGGTGAGCGTCTCCAGAGGAATCTGACCCCAGTCGAATCATTATTCATAGTAGGCTGTGTAGGGACAGGAAGCACATGAATACACACATAAATACACACACACACACACACACAAAAACAATCATCCACATTGTTCTCTTAACTTTATCTTGCCCCTATTTGAGCTGCAGTGATGGACATTCATACTGTTTTCCAAACCGCCAACCTGGGTTGGGAAGACAAAATAAAGTTCATCTCTGAATTGTAATAGTGAGGTATATAAAACCAACATAATGGCTAGGGACAGAGCCCATCTCCTCAGTGATGATGCCCTAAGGAGCGTGCATGTCCATTAGGCCAGTGTAGCACAGCAATGATTGATGGCCATGAAACTTTAACCCAGTTCTATTTCACTAGACACTGGCGGCAGTGACCTGTCTGACCAGTCATTTGCTAAAAAGTAGTGATGCAGATCTTATATATAAAAATAACTATCTTGGTTCATAACAACAAAAAAACTGAAAAAAACAATAGTTATTCACATCTTAGCATAATTTAAAATGTTCTTATATAGAGCACCTACAGAAAATGTGTCAGTAAAAATAACCTGAAATAAACCTAAGCTAATCTCTGTGTTTCATTAATTTCCATTACAGTTTATACATTTATAATAATGAAGACTTTAGAATGATAGCTCATGTATATATTCTTTTTATTAGACAGTGTTATATTCAGTCTAATAACACTGTCATTTCAAGAGCATTTTAAATACTAAAAAAAAGTTTATAAAAATAAAACAAACAAAGGTGACTACCCAAGAAGCAGAGCAAATACTTTTAGTAGTTAATTGTAGCCAAAATCAAGATTAAACTTGGATTATGTCTCCAAAAAGCATTTGTACTAGCATTTGGCAACAGCCTGGATCTGCACTTACACAGACTAATTCAGACAGTAGGATGCTGGATCAATAAAAAGAAGGAACTCAAATGCATATCCCTGAATGGTTCGAAGTCTGAAGTAGCATAAAAAGGCATGCAAAATGATAAGCTTTCAATTATTCTAACATACAAAGCTTTCAACAACCAAGGTCTATCTTGTATTAAAGATCTTACTGTTCCATGTTTTCCTAACAGACCACTTCATCCTCAGACTGCAGGTTTACTTGAGGTTCCAAGAGTTTCTAAAAGTAGCAGTCAGGCTTCTCTCTTGTGGAACAAACTTCCAGTTTCTGTCTGTGAGAATAACACACATTCTACTTTTAAGACTAGGCTTAAGACTGTCCTTTTTGATAAATTCTGTAGTTAGGGTTGGCTTAGAAGTCTTGGGTTATCCCTTAGTTATGTTGCCACAGGTTTAGACTGCTGGATGAAAAACTAACCACATTTCCTCACTCTGCAGCATCTTTACTCTCCATGTTTGTATTTGCAATTACTGCTGTCATTAATCTGTTTTTTTTTTTTTTTGTTTATTTCCCACAGAAACTACATCTGGACAAAGCCTTCCTTGTTTCTACGTGTCCATATCCCATTTCCAGTCAAACTCTAACCAGTTGAGACTGATGGCCGCTCATCCTGAGTCTGGATCTGCTGAAGGTTTCTTCCTGTTAAAAGGGAGTTGTTCTTTTCCACCGTCGCTCGAGTACTTGCTCAGAATGGGGAATTGCAATGAAGTGAAGATTCAACACAATCTACTGTCTTCCTTACTAGCTGGCATTCCATAACATACTATATGTGAATGCAATATATTACAACAGAATGAACTAAATGTAACTGGATTTGATTCTGGATCTGAATTAGATTTATGATTTGGACTTGCTTTTTCTCTTGTATAGTGCCCTTAGAGGATTTTTGTTGTGAATAGGCACTATATAAATAAACAAAACTTAAGAAAATGAATGGACAAATGGATGGATGAAATTAATTTGTTTTTTCCAACAAATATAAATATTATGCTATAAATAATAGAAATTTTGGATCCTATAGTTTGCTGTAAATTAACAGTAAAACATTTAACTGTAAAGTATATTTTACAATACTAACTTAATGTAAATAATGAAACAAAAAAGTGCTCTCCAACTGTATCTAAACTACAAAAAGAGCTAGCCAGTTAACTTTTCCAAGCATTAGATAAAATGAAAAGGGGAATGGGCCTTTTGAAACTAAGACGATCAACATTTGAAGAACTTCATTAATGCGCTGTTCCCCGTTGAGTTATTTCCAGTGACAGAGGCTCGTAGCACCAGCTTCATGTTCAAGTTAAAAGTCACTTTCCTTTTTTTCCCTTCATTTCAATGTATCTAAAAGCACCTTGAGTGAGCAATGAGCATTTCCTGCTGCCAAAAGACGTGGAAAACAGCTGTTCCCGCCTGACGCTGCGTGCTGAATGGAATGCAAATATGTTAACCATCCAGAATTTATTACTTTTGAGTGCTCTTCAAACGCAACGGCAGACACAAGTTTAATTTATGATATTCCTCTAATTATGAGAGCTGTTGAAATCATTTCCCAAGCTGCTTCCTCCCTCCAAGCAGCCACATTATCTGTTCCTCCGGTTCACAGAACATGCACACACGCACACACTCAAACTCCGTCATCCACTGTGCACACCCCTACTGAAACATAAATATACATCCACACACTAAATAACACACAGGGAATCACTGGGAAGTAGCTGATTGTGAGCACAATTAACACAGCAAAGCCGAAGCATGAAAGATTCAAAGAAATGTTTTTTTCTTCGTTCCCCTCTGCTTCATAAAAGCAGTGTTTAGATTTGTCATAATCTTCAGTTTGCTTTTAATTTAGCAGTCGTCAACACAAACGTCTGCAATGCCCTGCTATGCTGTGAAGCAGAAATGAGACCCCATGCAGGCCACCCACTCACTACGTCCCATACTCACCCAAACAAACACACACACACACAGGCGCGCGCACGCACACAGAAACTTGAATTCAGCCACAAGCCACAAGGTCAAGTCATTTAGCAAAGTTCAAAGACCTTCAAAGCCTCCTCAGATCTATATGAACCTACAACAGCCAGCCAACGATGAGCGAAAAGATTACTTTCTGCAGAGAGATATGGTTCCCATGTGCATGCATGCGAGTATATGTGCATAGTGGTGTGTGTGTGTTTGTCGTTTAACCCTGTATGTGTAGAAACCTAACATCTTTAGTGGCACATATGACCAGCGTCACTCCTCGTCGCAATCCTAAACTTGGCCGTCTGGTGTGCACCCGCAACCTTTGACCTCGGTGCAGTCGCAATTCGACGTGACACCCATTAGCAGCTGGAGTCATGGGGG